>NC_056726.1:185269208-185376708 GCF_019279795.1 Protopterus annectens
CAATTCCATGAAGTTCTGGAAATCTCTTCCCTCACAAGGATCTGAAAGATTCCATAAGGTCCCGTCTATACAATGATTAGTTGTTTGCCATAATGTTCTGTTGTCTGCAAGGCCTCAGGAGCCATACTGGTCTCCAACAGGGTAACGGTAGAGGACTCGTGAGAACTTGATGGTCGTACCCCGGGTATATCTGATTCTAAGATGATGGCAGAAGAATCCTCTTTCGGTCTCTTAAGCTTCTTCTCTGGTGAGAGACCTACAGCCAGGCCTTCCAGCACAGTGGATTGGGTCAAGCGCTTAAGACATTTGGTCGCAAGGAATGTATTAACTGTGGACAGCCTGGATTGGAAGGTTTTCAGAACAAAAGACTGGAAGATGGAATAAATCATGATCTGTTCCTAAACAAAACAGACACTTGGTCTGCAAGTCACTGTACAGAATTTGTCTACCGCACTCACACTTACTCCTCCTAGCCAACATCTAATAATTATTAATAAAAAAATGACAAGGAAATAAAAGGTCCCCAACTGGGCACTTATAAGATCCAACAAGTGAAGCTACAGTACCTAGCGACTAAACAATTACAGTCTGTCGGGTGCAACGGACATGCATTCATTCTGGCAGCAAGAGAGAGTCTGAGGGTCTCGTATGCACATCGGCTTTTATACCCCGATGCCTATGAGTTGTCATCAACCGGATGCATGTCAATGAAGGCAAATCTGTGGCACCCTGGCCGAATGTCAGCAAACAAAACTTATCTGTTAAGAATACTGCAACAGCGAATATTCATCTGATACAGTAACCCTAAAATGTAGACCTGGGAACTGGAAGACTCCTAAGCCGATTAAGCTTCTTAGGCGATAGAATCTGGATCAAGACCACAAGGAGGAAGTTCATATAGCAGAATCCTAAAAAAATGAGGTACCACACAAAGTTCAGCTGCTGCAGTCACAGCTAAGTGGCTGACATACACATACCAGCAAAGATGATGTTCTGGAAACAAACACATGGTTCACAGGTTCATAGGCAGGTACTAGGCTATCGATCCAAGGGCTTACGTAAGCCTAGCCAGCAAGGTTCCATAGCTTACGCCACCCAAAAAAGTTATTTTCCTGTGCCACTGTCCAGCAGACACACAGAAGTGATCCCCGGGGTGTATTTCCTATTTCCCATCCACTCATCAAGATTTTTCTTGAAGAGTGCTAATGAAGAACTTTGCTTGACATAGATGGGTAGCTTGTTCCAGAGTATAGGAAGTCTCTGGGACAGGAATCTATCCCTCCAGCATGTCCTGTTTATTGTGGTGACAAGGTTTAGGTCCCTAGAGCGTGTAGCATCCATGCTCATGATTTACTTTAATCTTATCTATCCTTTGTTGACTAGGTTAGTCCCACTATACTAGAAGCCTCTTTTCAGGGGAAACCTGTAGTAGTATTTGCACTACTAAGTGAAATTTGGTCAGGGCATGAGGGAACTTCTCCTACTCTTAGTAGTCAGGGGAAGAGTTTGTGTGCTACACATCCCGACTTCCGGTTTCTGTCCAGGTGTGCAGGCAGTCAGAAGAAACTGGAAGAAAACATGGCTGATTCAGTTTTTGCTGAAAATGTAGTATTTTTCTGAATATGTGGATACATAAAAAAACAGTGACAGTGGATTCAGAGGAAAACTTTCGGAGGAGATTGTTTGAAGGATAGACAGTTACCTATGAAAAATGCATAATTACAACCCACCAACTGGGGTGGTGGGGGGGGGATAATTATTTGGAAGAAATGGTAAACCAAAGAGAGCCAGAAAATGGGGCAGCCATATCATGGAAAAAATAGAAGAAAAAGGAGAAGAGACTGTGCCAGAAAAGTTCCAGAGACAAAAACTTATATACAAACTGTTGGTGAAGGAACAAACAAATAATAGAAATAAAAATATACAGCACGTGTGAGCAGTAAAAAAGAAGAATGTCTGTACAGGTATGAGGTTTGGGACTCTGTCACAGCACCTCTGCGTGTCAAAGCAAAAGAGGTAACAGCATTTATTTTAATTAATAAAGAGGCTTTTTGTGATTTGATATTTGAGACTGGTTAAGGCCATGGAAATTTTTCTGGGTGCATATGAAGAAAAGAAAAAGATTTATCCATGGTCAAAATATGTGGTGCAAGCTGTTTACAGTCAAACAAATTAAAAAATAAGAATAATGATCCAGTTTAGAACTGAAGTTGAAGCAAAAGAACTGAAAACATCTGTTAACTATATGTAAAGAAGTAATGGACACTACAAAAATGTATGATAAAAGAGGGCTATGGACTGGGGGATGGGAATATGGAGTAATACTTAAAATGGTTATGCATATACCTAGTATTATTAATGTTGATGGTAACAGGGGTTTTGTGAAATACAAGGGTAAACCAAAAACTTGTTATTTTTGTGGAAAAAAATATCATTTAATCAAGTAATGTGATAAAAAGATGTTATTTATGCAGTAAAACAGGGCATAATGCAAAAAAATGTGGCAATACTGGTTATTCATGGCTAGAATGTGAAATTAATGTGCAAGAAAATGAAGTTATATAGGAGAAAGAGAGAGAAGAAGGAGTTATACAAGAAAATGTACACAAAGATGTGGCTGATAAAGAGGCTGTACATGAAGTCGAAGAACGTAACAAGGAAAAAGTAACAGACAAGTGAGGAAGAAGATGACTGGTGTACAGTAAGAAATAAGAATCTGATAGGAAAAAAAAGAGTTAAAGAAAGGAAAAGAAAATTCAAAAATATAATGCTTAGAGAAAACAAAGGAAAGGGATAAAAATTTTATTATATTCACCGTTCTTAAAAGATGAAAATATTAGCTTTAAATGTGAACAGTATGAACAAATCTTAAGAAGAGAACAGGTATATTACAATGCTGTGCTGCAGTAGATGCACATATTCTTTTAGAAGATCTCAGAATATTAACAGAGGAAGAAAGAACACAAACTGAAAAACTTTGGAACGGTGTGGTAGTTTGGAACATGGGAAAAGAAACTTGCGCAGGGATATGTATATTATGTCAAGAAAACATTAAAATATTAGATGTAACCATAGCGGAACTAGGACAAATTACGGTAACAGACATGAGATGGAAACATACGTATATAGAATTATAGCTTTATATGCATATGTAACACAGAGAGAGAAATGTTTAAAAATATTCTTGAATATATTTGTGTAAATATGGACATTATAGTGGTGGGCAATATTAACTGCAATTTAAGAAAAAGTAAGAGAAATTGTGATGTTAAAATGGTTAAAGAAATTATGAGAAGTGAAAAGTTGAGTGTATGGGAGAATAACCACTGGACCTACAAAAGGAAGGAAATTAGGACAGAAATTGATTACTTTTTAATATCTGATAATTTAAAAGTTAAAGAAAAAGGAATGAAGTATGCTGGATTTTCAGATCATGTGGCTGTGTGTGTCAAAATAAAGGAAAATGAACATACAAGAATAGGAAAAGGAATAAAGAGAATTAATGAAAAGGAATTAGATTTAGAAGAGAAAAAAACTAATGGAATTAAGGGAAATCATATGAATATGAGAGACTGGTGGCGTAATTTTTAAGAGAAATATAAAAAAAGTGTTTTCAGAATGTATTAAGAAAGAAAAGAAGAATACAAGACATTAAGTCAAGCTACATTCAGCGACTTACTACAGAAGAAAAATTCCTTTTATGAAAAAGAAAGGGAAACGTATTAAAATTAACGACTTGTTATAAACAAAAATATTTTTACAGGGAAAGAAAAGTGGTAGCACCATATTTGAGTAAAATAATAAAAGAAGGAAAATTAATAAGGGAGGTAAGCAAATAAGACAGCAAGAAGGAATATAAGTAATAAACAATATATAATGGAATTATTTGTTAAAAGAGAAGAAAACACAGAACAAATTTATAAAGGTGAAAAATTAAATAACGAAAATAGCATTGAACAAAAAATAAGTAGGAAAGAATCAAATTAAATTCTAAAAGACATTGACATGAATTCTGCAACAGGACTGGAAGGAACTGAATATGCTATGTATAAAGAAATGAAAGTCGCAAAAAATAATTTTTATAGAAGTAATGAATGACTGGTTAGAAAAAAAGAAGTTATGTACTCACCATAACGTTCCATCTGAGTAGGTCTACTTCACTTGTCTTCAACCTGTGGGAATATGGATCCGTATGGGATCCAAGCTGGCAACTTCATAAGCATCTGCTCCGAGCTTCAAGCTCCTCCCCTACCCATAATACACCACCGTCACCTTCCTTCCCTCAGATCGAGTTTGATGCACCCTAAATCAAATAACCTGATCCAATACACCTTACCACACACAATTTGCGCCACCACTCGAAACATAGACCAAAAGCTGCAAAAAAAGCATGCACTGCTACATGCTAAGATGGTAAGGCCAGGGGGAAGGACGGTTGAAGACAAATGACGTAGAACTACTCAGATGGAATGTTATGGTGAGTACATAACTTCTTTATCTGAAGTAGTTTACTTCATTTGATCTTCAACTGTGAGACAGAGTCCCCAGCTACTTACACACCTGGGTGGCCCTCATGGAAGGATATTCCGAAGTACCACGGAGCCAAAGGATGGTCTCCCTCTAGAAATCAAATCTAATTTATAGTGAGAAATAAAGGTATGAGATGAGGACCAAATAGCTGCAGAACAAATGTCATCTAAGGATACTCTAGACCAAAAGGCCGCAGAAGTAAGCCATGGACCTTGTGGAATGAGCTCTAACCTGACCCGGAGGAGACAAGCCTTTGTCTTTGTAAATCTGAAGGATGCAGAGAGAAATCCACCTAGCAATGGTCACGTTGGAAATGGGTTTACCCAAAACAGGTTTAGAGAAGGACACAAACAACTGGTCAGACTTGCGAAAAGGTTTGGTCCTGTGTAAACAGAAACGTAGTTGTCTACGAATATCTAACAAATGCAACTTGTATTCAGCTTTATTTTTGAAATTTGGAAAGAAAACAGGTAGATTGATATTCTGTGATTGATATTGATCTCAGATGCCACTTTTGGAAGAAGGAGGGATTGGTACAAAGAGAGACCCTGTCCTTATATATGGAACCTTTACAGACAATGCCCGAAGTTCTGAGACCCTTCTAGCTGAGGTGATGGCCACTAAGAAGGCCGTCTTCCAAGACAGAAATTTAAGATCTGCAGTTGCTGCAGGTTCAAAAGGGGGCAACCAGAGCTTGCGATACCATAGCAAGGTCCCACAGGGTAGGATCTTTGACCGGAGGACATAAGAGAAATGTACCTTTGATAAAAGCTTTGCGAAATCTGGAAGAAGCCAAAGAAGCCATGTTCTCACAAATGTGGAAATTAGAAATGGCAGCTAGTTGAACTTTCACTGTTAGACAGAATAGCCTCCTGTAGAAAAATGTTTGCCAAACAAATCAAGGATAGCCGGAATTAGAGCCATGAAAGTGTCTAAATCCCTTTGACCAGCCCAAATGGAAAAGCGCTTCCATTTGCTGTGGTAAATCTTCCTGGTAGACAATTTAAGGGCTGCCACCAGAATAGTCTTGACCGAAGAAGACAAACCGGGAGTCCTAGCAATTAAGTGAACTAGAGCAGCCAAGCCATGAGCTTCAAACTGTTCAGGTTCGGATGAGGGACCCTCGAGGGGGTGAGAGATGAGATCCGGAAGGGGATCCAAGATCCAAGGAGGAGCTAGAAGATGAGACAAGAGGAAGGGAAACCATACCTAGCGAGGCCAAAACGGGGCAATGAAGATCACTTTGCTCCCCAGTCGACGTGCCTTCTGGAGGAATTTTGGAATAAGAGATAAAGGAGGGTAAGCATAAAGAAAACCGAGAGGCCAAGCATGGACTAGAGCATCTCTGGGTGATTCCCCCTGTGGGGGGTTCAGAGCAAGAACTCGCTGCACTTCGCGCAGGAAGGAGATGCGAAGAGATCGCAGCAAGGCCGACCCCACACTAGAAAGATCTGTTCCGCTACTGAAGGATTCAGAGACCACTCGTAAGGCGTCAAAATAGTCTGACTTAGTTTTTCCGCCAGTATGTTGGACCGTCCCGTAATGTGCGTTGCTACCAGAAAATAACTGGTGGAGATCGCCCATTCCCAAACTTTCATGGTCTCGTGACAGAGAGAGTAGGATTTGGTCCCTTCCTGTTTGTTGTTGTACAGACCACCAACATGTTGTTTCACTGAATTGCAATAGTTCCTAGAGGGAAAAAGGCATGAAGGACCTGCAACGCTAAAAGGACTGCCCTCATCTCTAGAACATTTATATGCAAACTGGTCTTGATCGGGGACCACATGCCTTGAACTGTCCTTCCCGAGCAATGCCCCCTCCCCCAGCTGCGAGGTGTCCATGGTCACTGTGGCTTGGGCAGGAGCTGTGACAAAAGGTCATCCTTCTGCATCCACCAGAGAAGGGACGACCTGCAGACTTTGCTTATGTGTATTGGATGTATCAATGGAAGATCTAACAGACCACTGCACCGCTGAAGTCCACTGTAGTACTTGCATATGTAAAAGAGCACACGGTAGAAGCGTGATCGCTGCTGCCATAGAACCTAGGGCCTGTAAAAACGACTCCGCTGAAGGGAGATGGGACTGACAGATAAAGGCGACATGCATCCATAAGCTTCGAATTCTCTCAGAGGTCAGGAAGACTTTTGTCTGTAAAGTGTCTATCCGTGCTCCTATGTATTCTATAACCAGGACAGGGTTTAGAAGAGATTTGGCTGTGTTGACTGGAATTCCTAGATGGTGTGCAAGATGCAGGAAATATCTCTGGTCTGGCAAAGTAGACATTTGGTGGGAGCAACAAGGAGGCAATCGTCCAGGTAAGGGTAGACCTGAATTCCCTGAAGCCTCAGGTGAGCCGCTACCACTGCCATTACTTTGGTGAACACCCTGGGGGCTGTGGTGAGACCAAAGGGTAGGGCTCGAAACTGGTAATGACTAGCCCCTAGCTGAAAGCGAAGGAACCTCCTGGAGCTTCTGTGCATCTTTATGTGATAGTAAACATCCTGGGGTTCTACAACTGGACTGTAATGTGACCATCTGGAATTTCTCTTTTGCAACTGACAGGTTTAGGGTTGACAGGTCCAAAATGGGCCTTAAGTCCCCCTTCATTTTTGGCACCAAAAAGAACCTGGAATAGATGCCCGAGCCGGACTCATCTCGGGGGATGGATTCGATGGCTCACTTTTTTAGCAGCTTTATAACCCCTAGTGCTGCTGCCTCCCTTTGCGCGTGTGGTACGTCTGGGAGGTGTTCGGGTGGAGTGGGAGGAACCACAAACGGGACTGAATAACTTCTGGATATTACCTGAAGCACCCAACGGTCTGATGACACGGACTCCCATGCCATCAGGTGCAATGACAGGTGACCCCCGACTTCCTCCAGAGCAGAGCAGTCGGGCAACTCCTCAGGGCTGCTGCATGAGCATGTCCGAGAAAGGTTCTCAAGACACAAAATTCCTTGGACCCCCCTCTGCCTCTGTGCCGGTGTCTGTCTTGTCCCCCTCTGCCTCTAGGGAAAGAAAGGTCCTGAGTGTCCCAGGAATACTGGGACTTCCGGAACAACATCTTCTTTTGCTCTCGCTGATTCAGAGAAAAGGATCTTTGAGGGTTAGAGAAGCGGATCCCGACAGCAGACAGCGTCTTCCCGTCCTACACACTCTGGACCAAAGTGTCACTGACAGTCTTTCAAAACAGGGAAGAGCCGTCATAAGGGGCATTCGCAAAAGACGCCTTGAAGGGTTCCATGAACGGACATAATCTGAGCCAGGCGTGATGCTTAATGGCAATGCCGGACCCAGCCGCCCTAGCAGCTCCCTCGGTAGAGTGCGAGAGGTGGCACATGGACTATTAGAGACCGCTTTCAAGGTGGCCATCCTCGCTGAAAACGTATGCCTGTCCTCCTGCGACATGGACTGTAGGGGTGACTCAGCTAGTTCCTTAACCAGGTCACGCTGTAGTCGTGTAACATGGGCTAGGTAGTTCAGCTCCCTTACAGAAAAGGTTGCGGACACATAAAACCCGCTTCCCTAGGCTATCCATCGTCCTAGACTCTTGGTCAGGAGGTTGGACCGAGGAACTCTCCTGGGCTAGTTCCTTCTTGGTGGCGGCTGCTACCATCATAGCATCTACCGGGGACCCTTTAATTCCAGGCAGGTCTGTCCGCAGAGAGGCTTAAAATTTTATCCTGGTGCTTTGGAATTGGCTCCATGGTGTCCGGTTCTTTCCAAGCCCGCAAGGTGACTAAGTCCACTAAGAGATCGGGGGGGGGGGGCACCCAGGAAGAAGACAGGCACATGCCAAAGGCCTCCAGGAACACCGACTCGTCAGAGGAAGGTTTTGGGGCGGATCAAACTTCCCGCTGGCGCAACAGTTCCATGATGTCTCCAAAAGGAGACATCCCTGGGAGGTGATCCGGGTGGGAACCTTCCCTTTCCTCCAAACCGGTGCCCTCAGTGAGGGACTGCGGAGGGGAGTCCAAGTGCAGTACAGTTCTGTACACTTGTCATAAATGCAGACGTTCGAGTGTATTCACTGTTGCAGTCATCACTTTTGGGTTATCTGCTTGCAGTAGACCTCAGTCGGCCTGATTAACAAAGTCTTGGGTCCTGCATCAGTTGCTGTCCCTTCTTCCATGACATCAGGTAATCAGCGGTATAAAACATGCAGCCGACACCATTACATCAGTTTTTCTTGTCCCAGATGTCAGGTGCCCCCATAATGGGAAGCAATTAAATCTATAAATACACAAGGTTATACCTCCAACAAAAAAGCAAAGACACCCAAAAAGCTTTTGAAGATAACAAAGGAAAGCAGAGGTATATCCAAATTAAGAAGGCGGCTGGAGGGAGGGTAACCAGGACTGCAACGGTGAATACACTTGAACATCTACATTTATGGTAAATGTACACAACTGTACTATGTTCTTCGTGTTTCACTGTTGCAGTCATCACTTTTGGGTAGATTCCCAAAGGTAAGGATGGGAGGAGGAATTTAAATGGAATTAGGAACAGTTAAAAGGCCCTGCAAGACTGCAGTAGCAAAGCCAGCTCTGGATGTAAAGAAAATTGGCAGATGGTTAATGCTTGGTGAAAGTATGTACAGAGCTCCATGTAGCAGCTTCTAGGATGTCCTTGGTACGGACGCCTCTGAGAAAGGCTGTAGAGGTAGATGCAGCCCTGGTAGAGTGTGGTCTGATCCCCTGTGGGATAGGTTTTCCATGGTGTTTGTAGCAGAAATGAATGCAATGGCCCATCCATTTGGAAATGGTTTCCTTTGAAATAGCCTTTCCCTCTCCCCCTGCAGCAAATGCCACCAGCAGTTGATTAGATTTCCTTTAAGGTTTAGTTCTGTCCAAGTAGAATCTAAGTGGCCTATGCACGTCTAAGGAGTGCAGAATCCATTTCCCTTTGTTCTGTGGATTAGGAAAGAAGGTTAGCAAATGTATGGACTGCTTAAGGGCCACACTGGATACCACCTTTGGCATGAAGGAGGGACTGGTCCTACGGGACACCCTGTCTGCATGAAAGATGATAAAAGGCTCCACTACCATGAGGGCCTGTAATTCAGATACCCTTCTTGCTGAAGTGATTGCTAAAAGGAAAGCTGTTTTCCAAGAAAGGAATTTTAAGCCTGCAGTGGCAGCTGGCTCGAAAGGAGGAAGGGTGAGCTTTTCCAATACGAAGTTGAGGTCCCAGGCTGGAGTTGGAGCTCTCCTGGGTGGTCGTAGATACTTGGCCCCTCTGAGGAACAGCTTAAGCAGTTGCTGAGAGAAGACGGGTGGTTCTGTGTTATAATGAGCTGAGATGGCTGAGGCGTGAATTTTGATGGAGGAGAAAGACAGGCCCTTACGAAGCATCTCAGTAACGTATTGTAAAATCAGATGTAAATTGGGCACTGTTGTGCTCATCCCTTGAGATTGGTTCCAGGCACAGAATCTTTTTCATTTTTCAGCTTAAGACTTTCTAGTACTAGGCCTCCTTACCTCTAAAATGATATCCATCACTGGTTTACTTGGGGATGGTAAAGGAGAAATTATGTAATTAGCCAGGCTGCTAGATTCAGTGTTTGAAGTTGAGGGTGCAGAATTTGGTTCTCCTGCTGAGACAACAGAGTAGGAGTTTGAGGCAGGTGTCATGGGGCCAACAGTGACACACTGCGCAAGAGAGGGTACCAGTGTTGGCGTGCCCAGTCTGGAGCAATCAAAATAGTCCTTGGTTTGTCCTGTTTGATCTTTAGTAGTACTTTGGAAAACAGGGGCAAAGGGGGAAAGGCATAAACTGAAAGATTTTTCCAGCTGAAAGACAGAGCATCCACTTTCCAAGCTTGTTTTTGGGGAAGTCCTTGTGCAAAATTTGTACAACTTATAGTTCTGCGGGGAGGCAAACAGGTCTATATCTGGGCTCCCCCATTTGCTTGTCAACATGTTGAAAATCCTTGGTTCCAGTTTCCACTCGTGTGGGTCCATGAGGTTTCTGCTTAGTTCGTCTGCCAGTGTATTTAGTTTTCCTGGCAGGAATTGAGCTTGTAGATGGATTTGATAGCTCAGGGCTGTGTTCCACAATGCCATGGCTAGTCTGCAGAGGGGGTATGAATTTGTACCCCCCTGCTTCTTTATGTACCACATAAAGTACAGTTTTGTACCTACCATTAATGTAGATGTTCGAGTGTAAACACTGCTGCAGTCATTACACTTGGGTTATCCTGCCATCAGGCGGTTCCCCAGTCGGCCTGAGTTCCAAAGTCTTGGTCCGGTGTTGGTTGCTGTCGCCTCCTCCCTGACGTCAGTGCGACAGGGGTATATAAGATGCAGCAGACGCCATTTTCTTCAGTTTTTCTTGCCCCAGATGTCAGGTGCCCCCAAATAGGTAGGCAATTCAAATTGCTAGTAAAATATACAAAAGAAAAGCAAACAACCATTTTTAGCTACCAGCAAATACTCCCCATAGGTAATAAAGGGTAGATGACCTAGGTAAGTACCAGAAAGTAAGAGGGGAAGGAGGGAGGGTAACCTGGACTGCAGCAGTGTTTACACTCAAACATCTACATTTATGGTAGGTACAAAACTGTACAATGTTCATCGTGTTACACTGCTGCAGTCATTACACTTGGGTGGAATCCCAAAGCTGAGGTAGGAAGGCTGGATCTATAAGGCATTAGGGGTGGCTATAAGGCCCTGCAGTACAGCAATGGCGAAGCCAGCTCTGGATTTGGAGTATAAAGGCAAATGGTAATGTTTGGTGAAGGTATGCAAAGAACTCCATGTTGCTGCTTCCAAAATATCCTTGGTAGGTACTCCTCTGAGGTAGGCAGTTGAAGTGGCTGTTGCCCTGGTGGAGTGAGATCTAATGTTCCTAGGTACAGGTTTCCCATGGTGGGTATAGCAGAAACGTATACAGTGTCCTATCCATTTTGACATAGTCTGCTTTGAAATGGCTTTTCCCTGTGCTCCTGCAGCGTATGCTACCAATAATTGCTCAGATTTTCTGAAAGTTTTGGTTTTGTCCAAGTAGAAGCGTAACTGTCTGTGAATGTCCAAAGAATGTAGTAGTCTCTCCCCTTTGTTCTGTGGTTCTGGATAAAAAGTTGGCAAGTGAATAGTTTGGTTTAGAGCCACACTTGATACCACCTTTTTCATAAACTTAGGGTTAGTTCTTAAAGACACCCTGTCCTGGTGGAAGATGAGGAAAGGTTCCACTGCCATTAGTGCCTGTAATTCTGAAACTCTTCGTGCTGATGTTATTGCCAGTAGCAGAGCAGTTTTCCAAGAGATGTATTTTAATTCTGCTGGGTTAGCTGGCTCAAAAGGAGGTAAAGTTAATTTTTCCAAAACAACATTGAGGTCCCACGTTGGTGTAGGTGCTCTACGAGGCAGTCTTATGTTTTTAGCCCCTGAGGTACTGTTTGAGCAAAGGATTAGAAAAAATTGGTGGATCCGTGTTGTAATGAGCAGAAATAGCTGAGGCATGGATCCTGATGGATGAAAAGGAGAGGCCCTTGTCCAGCATCTCAGTTAAGTATTGAAGTATCTGAGGAATGTTTGGGACAAGAGGGTCAAGGCTGTGCACTTGGTTCCAGGCACAGAATCTCTTCCATTTGTCCGAGTATGCTTTCCTGGTGCTAGGCCTTCTGGCCTCCAGAGTGACATCCATAACAGCTTTGGAGAGAGGCATTGCTTGCTTGACTAAGGAATTTTCCATGCAGCTAGATTTAAGTTCTTTAGCTGGCTGTGAAGTATCTGATTGTTGTGCTGTGTTAGCAACTGTGGGATTTGAGGCAAAATCCAGGATGGTTCTTGTGCTAAGTTCTTTAAGATTGGGTACCAGTGCTGGCATAGCCAGTCTGGTGCAATCAGGATCATGTTTGGCTCTTCCTGCCTGGCTTTTATGAGTACCTTTGAAAGGAGAGGTAAAGGAGGGAAAGCGTATACTTGTAGTTTTTTCCAGCTGAATGAGAGGGCATCCACTTTCCATGCTTGTGGAAGGAGAGGTAAAGGAGGGAAAGCGTATACTTGTAGTTTTTTCCAGCTGAATGAGAGGGCATCCACTTTCCATGCTTGTGGATGGTAGCTCCTTGTGCAGAATTTCTGTAATTGGCAGTTCATTGCGGAGGCAAACAGATCTATGTCCGGGCTCCACCATTTTTGTGATATCATTCTGAATATTTGTGGATTCAATTCCCATTCGTGGGGGTCCATGATGTTTCTGCTTAGGTCGTCTGCCAGTGTGTTTTTCTCTCCTGGCAGGAATTGTGCTTGCAGATGAACTTGGTGGTTTAGAGCTGTGTTCCATAAGGTCATGGCTTGTCTGCAGAGGGGGTAGGAGTGTGTGCCCCCTTGCTTATGTACCACATAACTGTGGTGTTGTCTGTCTTTAGTAGTAACTGTCCTGGATGCAGCAGGTCCTTGAAAGCTATAATAGCATTTTGTACAGCTAGCATCTCTTTTTGACTGATGTGGAGATGTCTTTGCTCTGTGGGCCACTCACCCTGGATACATTTTCCTGCCATGTGTGCTCCCCAGGCGGTAATCCGATGCATCTGTTGTCAGTGTTTGCCTGGCTGTGGGTTGAGTGAAAGGCTGTCCCTTGTTGAGGTGACAAGCTTGTGCCCACCATCGAAACTCCTGTTGTAGGCAAGGAATTAGTGGTATAACTGTTTCCAAACTTTGACAGTGTTGAGACCATACACTCTTTAGGTAACATTGTAGTTTCCTCATATGCAGTCTGGCATATGGAATTAGTAGTATGCAAGATGCCATGTAGCCCAAGGCCTGCAGAATTTTTCTTGCAGGGAGTTGGGTCTTTGTTGCCATTAAATGAAAATATTGAGTCAGTTGTCCTTGCTCGTCTGGCGTGAGATAAGCCATCTGGGCCGTTGTGTTCAAGTTGGCAACTAGGAATAGTATCTGTTGTGAGGGCACTAGTTTTGATTTCTTTTCGTTTACTGTGTACCCCAGGCAACTTAACTTTTTTACGTACGCCAGATGCTTTAGTAGAATGTCCTTGCTCTCTGCTTGAATCTGGCAGTCGTCCATGTATGGATAATTTGAATTCCTTTTTGCCTGCAAAATGCAATTACTGGTGCCAGCCACTTTGTGAAGACCCTGGGCGCAGTAGATAAGCCAAAGGGCAGTAAAGAGAATTGATAGTGCACTGAACCAGCTATGAATCTGAGGTATCTTCTGCAATTTTGTCTGATAGAGACATGCAGGTATGCCTCTTTGAGGTCCAAAGTCAAGAGCTAAGCTTTCTTGCCCAGCATGGGAAGAAGCTGCTGTAGTGTCAACATCTTGAATTTCGGAACATCCAGATAAGTGTTTAGTGATGAAAGGTCCAGAATGGGTCTCCAGGCTTTGCCCTTTCTGGGAACCAGAAAGAGTCTTGAGTAAAATCCTTGTCCTTGTTCCTGTGGTGGTACCTTCTGAATAGCTCTCATGTCCATGAGTGCTGTAATTTGTTTTTGAGCCTCTGCCCATTGATTTGGTGGCAGATTTGGCATTCCTTTTAACTTTGGCAGTGTGTGAAAGTGGAACCTATAACCTTGCGATACAATGTTGAGAACCCATTTGTCTTTGGTGATGCAATGCCAGTTGTGATAGAAAAGTGTCAGTTTTCCTCCTAAGGGGGCTGCCAAGAGAGAACTGTTTGGCAGCTGCAGTGGAAAATCATTGAGGCCACTTTTTATAAGGTTGAGGCCTGTCTTCCCCTTCTTTCTGGCCTGGTGTACCCCACTTTCGAGGCCTGTAAGGGCGTTATGCCTGACCTCTACCTCTTGGACGTCTGTATCTACCCCTTTGTGGTCTATCTGTGACTGGAAAGGACCAATTCTTTGTTGGCCATTTTCTGCTAAAACGAGGAAGCTGAAGCTGTAAGAAACCTTTCACCGTTTGCATAGATTTTTGCCTTATCCTCCATCTTCTTTAATACCTCCTCTGCCTTAACTGCAAAAAGCACATCCCGCTGCAAAGGTGCATCCAATAATTTGACCTTAACATGACCTGGTAACGTATGCTCTTTTAACCAAGCATGCCTTCTAATGACAGAGCCTGTAACTGCTGCTCTACAGGAGGCCTCTAAGGAATCAAACCCACATCGCAAAGTATGTTTTCCCACTTGTTCAGCTGGATGCAATAAATCCTGCATTTCTTTAAAATTATGAGGATCTGAATCTGGGAGCATCTTTTGTTTCAACTGAGACAACAAAAATTGCTGATATTTTAGCATGTGAAACTGGCAATTCAAGGCTCTCATTGCTAAAGTTGCAGACGTATATACTTTCTTTCCCCATCTGTCTAATGCTCTGGAATCTCTGTCAGAGGGAACTGGGTTTTTTGCTGATGAGGCCTTAATCCCTTTGGGTCCCTGAGAAATAGTTTCAGGGTCAGCAGCAGGGCTTTTGTACAGAAATTTGTGAGAGTCAGGGACTCTGTAGTATCTGTCAGGTTTAACTGGGGCAGGAGGTAAGGAGTCAGGGTTTAAACTGGATTCAGTGTACACACCATCCACAATATCTAAAACTGGCGGGATAGCAGGGGTCTGTGTTGAGGCAATAAAAGGAAGTCTCTGAGCCTTTTCTTGGATTCTGAGTAATCCTGGCCTTCCCAATGGAAATGTTCCCTCATGGTATGTAAGGTCTCCCCAAAGGAGTAATCCTCAGGTGGAGAGGCTGATGGAATTGATTCCTCAGCATCAGAATCCTCATAAGGGGGTAAAGAATATCCTAGGTCCGAGGAAGAGTCTGAGGAAATGGACACCTGTTCAGAAGATTCCTAGTCTGCATCCTGCCTAGGTCTTTTATCAGGAGGGGAATGGGACCCCTGATCAGGGTGATTAGGTCCTCGGCCATTTTTAGCATTTGTTTCTTAGGCATGGAAGCCTGTCCTGGAGAGAGTTGAGTCTGTTTCTTTGCTTTTAAGGGGACTTAGACTTAGCAGAGGGTTTAATGGTTAACTGGGTAGGTCTGAAAATACCCTCTGTAGCTGTGCATTGCTCAGCTACTTCGGTTCCCTCTGTAGGGTTAGGATCGGAAAGCTGAATACCTAGTGCGTCCGAAGGCCCAGCCAGCTCCACGTGGGAGTCGGAGGCAGCCTGTGGTTCTGTGGAAGCGGTCGTCAGGGGCTGTGTAGGTGCCTCGCTGAAAACGGGAGAACTGGCGACTGGCCTAGAAGAGGCCTCGTCGTCAGATATGGGCCTCGGATGCCTGTCCTTGCGCTTTTTATGCATTGCGGTCGTCGGAACATCTGACGGCATGGTGTAATTGAATTTTCTGCCAAAATAATGTCGGGCAAAATCAAACCGACGTTTAATAGTGCGCTTGTTAAACCTAGCACAAAACCGACAACCAGTGACGTCGTGGGCATGGAATACAATAGGAGTGGAAATCCTTATGAGGTATTTGCTTCCCACAAGAAATACAGTTATTAACTTTTACTGACATCGGTCTGAGACAAGAAAAGGTTTCCCAAAAGGGTACTTAGCTTTTTTAGAAGACTTCATGTCTGGATTCAGAATGAAAATCTCAGGAATCGGCCGACCAGCAATTGCGAACTGCTTCTGCTTCGGGCACCGTGCGGCAAGAAAGACTGATGAAAATGGCGTCGACTGCATCTTATATACCCCTGTCGCACTGACGTCAGGGAGGAGGCAACAGCAACCGACGCCGGACCAAGACTTTGGAACTCAGGCCGACTGGGGAACCGCCTGACGGCAGGATAACCCAAGTGTAATGACTGCAGCAGTGTAACATGGTGAACATCAGTGGTGTTGTCTGTCTTTATCATTAATTGTCCTGGAAGAATGTGGTCCTTGAAGGCTGTCAGAGCATTCTATACAGCAAATATTTCTGTTTGATTGATATGCAGGTGCATTTGACTTGGGTTCCATTTCCTCTGAATGCACTTCCCTGCTAGGTGGGCCCCCAAAGCATAGTCTGATGTGTCTGTTGTTAAGGTTTGGCCAGCAGGGGGTAGTGTGAATGGTAGTCCACTTTTTTGCTGGCAGGCCTCTGCCCACCAAAGGAATTCTAGGCGTAGGCACGGTATGATAGGAATCATTCCTTCTAGATCCTGTGAATGTTGACACCACAGGCTTTTTAGATACCACTGTAGTTTCCTCATATGCAGTCTTGCATATGGAATTAGAAGAACGCAGGAGGCCATGGACCCCAAGGCTTGCAGTATTTGTCTTGCAGATACCAGGGTTTTTGTGGCCATTTGTGTGAAGTAGGTTGTCAAATGAATTTGCTTTTCTGGCGTGAGGTAAGCTATAAGTTGTATTCAAGCTTGCTCCCTGGAATATAATTTGTTGACAGGGTACCAGGTGTGATTTCTTTTCATTTATGGTGTACCCCAGACAAGTTAGAACACTTTTTACAAAGGCCAGATGATTCAAAAGTATGTCCTGGCTTTCTACCTGAATTAGACAATCGTCCAGGTATGGGTATATTTGAATATTTCTTTGTCTGCAAAATGCAATAACTGGAGCTGGACACTTTGTGAATATCCTGGGTGCAGTAGATAAGCCAAAGGGCAGTGCAGAGAACTGATAGTGTGTGTTGCCTGCTTTGAAGTGTAGGTATCTTCTGCAAGATTCCCTGACTGGGATGTGCAGGTATGCGTCTTTTAAATCTAGTGTTGCCAACCAGGAATCTTTGCCTAGCATAGGAAGTAAATGAAGAGTCAGCATCTTGAATTTTGGAATGTTCAAAAAGGTGTTTAGAGTAGACAGGTCCAAGATAGGACGCCATGAATTGTCTTTTCTGGGTACCAGGAAAAGTCTCGAGTAGAATCCTTGTCCCTTTTCCTCTTCTGGTACAGTTGAATAGCCCCCATGCTTAAGAGAGAAAGTACTTGTTTTGGGCCTCTGCCCATTGATTTGGAGGTAGGTCCGGCCAACCACTTGGTATTGGCAACGTGTGGAAGTGAAATCTGTATCCCTGGGACACTATATTTAAAACACATTTGTCCTGAGTAATGAGTTCCCAATTCTTTGCATGAAGAGGAATCTTTCCCCCCAAAGGGGCAGTCAGCTGATAAGTGCTTGGAAATTTTAAAAGGAAGTCACTGATACAGTTTACCACAGGGGGGAGTCTTATTATTCCCAGACTTGGAAGTGAAGGCCCACCACTGCATAGTTCTGTGAGTCCCCTGGGACTGAAACCTGGGGTTTTTGTTGTTCTGGGTTTGAGAAGACCTGGTAGGGTCTGGAAAGGACCAATTCTTAGAGGGCCAGTGTCTACTAAATCTAGGAGGCTGAACTTGTAAAATATTGTTAACAGTTTGCATAGGTTTAGCTTTATCTTCCATCTTTTTAAGAACTTCCTCAGCCTTGTTGCCAAACAGGCGGTCCTGATTTAAAGGAGCATCCACCAATTTAGCCTTAACATGATCAGGCAAAGATTGCTCCTTAAGCCAAGCATACCTTCTGAGCACAGACCCAGTAACAGCAGCCCTGCAAGAGGCCTCTAATGAATCAAAACCACATTGCAAAGTATGTTTTCCAACCAGCTCGGCAGAATGCATTAAATTCTGTAATTCTTTATTTTCCACACAGTCAGGAAACATCATTTTCTGTTTAAGCAGTCCAATAACATGTTGCTGATATTTTAACATATGAAACTGGCAGTTTAAAGTGCTAATGGCCAAGGATGCATAAGTATAAACCTTCTTACCCCATATATCCAGCGCCTTGGAGTCTGTATCAGAAGGGGTAGGAATTTTATCAGTAGAAGCCTTAATGCCCTTGGGCCCCTGTGAAATAGACTCTAGAACCGCAATAGGATTTTTGAAAAGGAACTTGTGGGACTCAGGAACCCTGTAGTATCTGTCAAGTTTTCTGGGAGCAGGAGGCAGGGAATCAGGGGCCAAACCAGATTCCTAGAAAGCATCATCAACAATGTCTAGTACAGGAGGAATAGCTAAAGACCTATGCTGAGGTAGGAGAAAGAAATCCATAAGCCTCTTTTTTGAATCAGAAAAATCCTGGCTTTCCCAGTGAAAATGCTCCCTTAGAGTATTTAAGGTTTCCCCAAAAAGAAAAATCCTCAGGAGGAGAAGCAGAGGGAATACAGTCTTCTGCAATCAGAATCCTCATAAGTAGGTAAGGGCAAATCCAGATCATGAAAAGAGTCAGAAAAAAGTACAGTTGTGTACACTTACCATAAATGTAGATGTTCGAGTGCATTCACTGTTGCAGTCATTACATTTGGGTAATCTGCTGGCAGGTTGCCCTCAGTCGGCCTGCGTCGGTTGCTGTCTCCTCTTCCATGACGTCAGGTCATCAGGGGTATAAAACATGCAGCCGACACCGTTTTAGTCAGTTTTTCTTGCCCCACATGTCAGGTGCCCCACAAATGGGGAGCAAATATATATATATATATATATATATACATATATATATATATATATATATATATATATATATATATATATATATATATATATATATATAAACAGCAATATATAAAAATGCACTTTTAGCAACATAAACTTTACCTTCATCTAAAAGCAAATACACCACAAAGGCTTTAGAATATAGTGAAGGAAAGAGAAGTTATAGAAAAGGGGGATGGCGGGTGGGTAACCCGGACTGCAACAGTGAATACACTAGAACATCTGCATTTATGGTAAGTGTACACAACTGTATGTTCTTCGTGTTTCACTGCTGCAGTTATACATTTGGGTAGAGTCCCAAAGCTATGGATGGGAGGATGGAACTAAATAGCATTAGGAGCAGCTATAAGGCCCTGCCCTGGATTTAGAGAAGTGAGGCAAATGACAATGCTTTGAGAAGGTATGAACAGCGCTCCAAGTAGCAGCTTCTAGAATGTCTTTGGTTGGAACTCCTCTGAGAAATGCTGCTGAGGTACAGGCAGTCCAGGTGGAATGTGACCCGATTCTCTTGGGCACAGGTTTACCATGATGCAAGTAGCAGAAACAAATGCAGTAGCTTACCCACTTAGAAATAGTCTGCTTTGATATAGCCTTCCCCTCTGATCCTGAAACAAATGCCACCAGTAGTTGCTCAGACTTTCTTAGAGATGTGGTCCTGTTTAAGTAAAATCTTAGTTGTCTGTGTACGTCCAATGAATGCAGAATCCGCTCCCACTTGTTCTGCGGATTTGGGTAAAATGTTGGCAGGTGAATAGTTTGGTTAAGAGCCACAATGGATACCACCTTAGGCATAAAGGAAGAATTGGTCCTGAGGGACACCCTGTCAAGGTAAAATGTAATAAAAAGGCTCCACAGTCATGAGAGCCTGTAGTTCTGAAACCCTTCTTGCTGAAGTGACTGCCAAAAGGAAAGCTGTTTTCCAAGATAAAAACTTTATATCCGCAGTGCAGTAGCTGCTGGTTCAAAAGGAGACAGGGTGTTTTTTCCAGTACAAAATTGAGGTCCCATGCAGCAGTTGGTGATCTTCTGGGAGGCCTTACATTTTTGGCCCCTCCAAGATGCTGTTTTAGCAGAGGATGTGAAAAGATGGGAGGCTCCATGTTGTAATGAGCCGAGATGGCAGAGGCAAGGATTTTTATTGAAGAAAAAGATAGACCCTTGTCAAGCATCTCAGTCAAGTATTGTAAAATCTGAGGGATATTTGGTTTTGCTGTGTCCATTCCTTGTGCTTGGTTCCAAACACAGAATCTCTTCCATTTAGCAGCATAAGATTTTCTAGTACGAGGCCTTCTGGCTTCCAAAATGACATCCATCACAGATTTACTGAGAGGAGGTGTTTGAATAATTACATGATCAGCCATGCTGCAAGGTTCAGAGTTTGGAGCGGAGTGTGAAGAATTTGATTGTTTTGCTGAGACAGTAGATGAGGTACTTCAGGCAAGTACCAAGGAAGGAGTTGAGACATATTCCTTAGAATTGGGTACCAGTGCTGGCAAGGCCAGTCCGGAGCAATTAGCATCATTTTTGGTTTTTCCTGTCTGACCTTTAGTAAAACCTTGGAGAGAAGAGGCAGAGGGGGAAAGGCGTAGATTGATAGGTTTTTCCAACTGAAGGGTAAGGCATCCACTTTCCATGCTTGTCTGTGATAAGTCCTTGTGCAGAATTTGTCCAGTTGATAATTTTGGGGAGAGGCAAATAGATTGATGTATGGGCTCCCCCATTTCTGTGTTACTATGCTGAAGATTTGTGGATCCAGTTTACACTCGTGCGGGTCCGTAAGATTTTTGCTTAGGTCGTCTGCCAGAGTATTTTGTTTTCCTGGCAGGAATTGAGCTTGGAGATGTACTTGGTAAGTCAAGGCTGTGTTCCACAATGCCATGGCTAGTCTGCAAAGGGGATAGGAATGTGTACCCCCCCTTGCTTGTTTATGCACCACATAAACGTGGTGCTGCCATCTTTATCAGTAGTTGTCCTGGATGAAGTAAGTCCTTGAAGGCTGTCAGGGCATTCTGAACAGCTAGCATCTCTTTCTGGTTGATATGCAGATGCATTTGTTTTTGGCTCCATATGCCCTGAATGCATCTCCCCACCAGGTGGGCCCCCCAAGCACAGTCTGATGCGTCTGTAGTTAGGGTTTGGGTGGCAGGGGGTAGAGTGAATGACAGTCCCTTGTTTTGGTGACATGTCTCTGCCCACCAAAGAAACTCCTGTTGTAGGCAGGGAATGAGAGGAATCATTGTTTCCAGACTGTGACAATGTTGACTCCATAAACTTTTTAAGTATCATTGAAGTTTCCTCATATGCAGTCTTGCATATGGAATTAGTAGAATGGAGGATGCCATGAACCCCCAAAATCTGCAGAATTTGTCCTGCAGATAACTGGGGTTTTTATGCCATCTGTTTGAAGTATATAGTCAGTTGCCTTTGTTTGTCTGGCGTAAGATAAGCCATCTGGGCAGTTGTATACAAGCTTGCACCCAGGAATGTAATTTTTTGAGAGGGTACCAGTTGTGATTTCTTTTCATTTATTGTGTACCCTAGGCATGTTAGAAGCCTTTTTACAAACTCCAGATGTTGAAGAAGAATGTCCTTGTTCTCTGCTTGAATGAGACAGTCTTCCAGGTAAGGATAAATTTGTATGCTTCTTTGTCTGCAAAAAGCAATTACTGGTGCCAGGCACTTTGTAAAGACCCTGGGTGCAGTAGATAAGCCAAAGGGCAGTGCAGAGAATTGGTAATGCATAAAACCTGCCTTGAAGCGGAGGTATGTTCTGCACAATTCCCTTATTGGGATATGCAGGTATGCCTCTTAAGTCTAGAGTCACTAACCAAGCGTTTCTGCCCAGCATAGGCAGTAGCTGTTGTAAAGTCAGCATTCTGAATTATTGAATGTACAGGAACGTGTTCAAAATCGATAAGTCCAGTATTGGATGCCAGGCATTGTCTTTTCTGGGTACCAGGAACAGTCTTCAGTAAAAACCTTGTCCTTTTTCCTGTTCTGGTACTGGTTGAATAGCCCACATATCCATGAGGGATGTAACTTGTTTCTGTGCCTCTTGCCCATTGATTTTTTGGCAGATCTGGCCAACCATTTGCCATTGGCAGTGTGTGGAAATGGAATCTGTATCCCTGTGATACGATGTTTAGTACCCACTTGTCCTGGGTTATTAACTGCCAATTTTGAGCAAAAAGTGCTAATTTTCCCCGTATGGGTGCTGCCAAAAGATAAGTGCTTGGTGTAGGCAGAGGGAAGTCATTGGGATTGCTTTCTGTAGGTTTGCGCTTTATCTCCTCCAGATTTGGAGGTGGAAGCACCCCACTGCTTTGACCTGTATGAATCTTGCGCCTGGTATCTGGAACCCTTAGGGCATCTGGATTTGCCCCTTTGAGCTCTGACACAGGAAAGGACCAATTTTTTGTAGGCCAGTGTCTACTGAATCTTGGTGGCTGCACTTGTAGAAGTCTTTGACAGTTTGCATAGATTTAGCTTTGTCTTCCATTTTCTTTAAAACCTCTTCTGCCTTAATACCAAACAGAGAATCATGCTGTAAAGGTGCATCTAGCAATTTAGCTTTAACATGATCAGGCAAATTTTGTTATTTTAACCAGGCATGCCTCCTAATCACAGATCCAGTAACTGCGGCCCTGCAGGAGGCCTCTAAGGAATCAAAACCACATTGCAAAGTATGCTTCCCAAGTTGTTCAGCTGCATGCAATAAGTCCTGCAATTCTTTATTTTCTGCACTTTCTGAAACCAACATAATTTTCTGTTTCAGCAATCCCATAACAAGTTGTTGGTACTTAAGCATATGAAATTGACAGTTTAAGGCCCTGACTGCCAAGGTTGCAGATGTATAAACCTTTTTTTTCCATCTGTCTAGTGCCCTTGAATACTCTGTCAGAGGGGGTAGGATTTTTTGCTGTTGAGGCCTTAACTCCCTTTGGACCCTGTGAAATAGTTTCAGGATCAGCAGCAAGGTTTCTAAATAAAAATTGATGTGAGTCAGGGACCCTGTAATATCTGTCAGGCTTACTGGGTGCCGAAAGTAAGGAGTCAGGGGTCAAGCTTGACTCCGAAAACACATCATCCACAATGTCTAAAACAGGGGAAATGGCTAAAGGCTTGTGCTGAGGGAGAAGAAGGAAATCCCTGAGCCACTTTTTTGATTCTGAGAAGTCTTGACTCTCCCAGTGAAAATGCTCCCTCAAAGTATGCAAAGTTTCTCCAAATGAATAATCCTCAGGAGGAGATGCAGATGGAATAGACTCCTCAGAATCAGAATCCTCATAGGGAGGTGTAGATAATTCCTGATCAGAAGAGGAATCAGAAGAAATAGAAACCTGATCTGAAGATTCATAATCGGTGTCTTGCTTAGGCCTCTTATCTGGAGGGGGATGGGTACCCCGATCAAAGTAATAAGGTCTTCAGCCATTTTGATCATCTGTTTTTTAGGCATAGAGGCCTGTGCACGTGGCTCATGCATCGTTTTTTTTAGTTTTAGAAGTTGCTTTTGTCTTTGGTTTTGCAGCTGTCATCGGTTTGATATACAAATGTTGAGGTCTGAATACACCCTCAGAAGCCAGTGCCTGCTCAGCGGATCCGGGCCAATCAGAGGGAGATACATCAGTCGGTCCAATACCTTGAGTATCTTGCGGCATGTCGGACTCCACATGGGTGTCGGTAGAGGCCTGTGACTCGAAGGTAGCGGGTATCAGAAGCTTTGTCGGTTTTGGATCTCGACTGCCTTTCTCTGTTTTTTTCTTTGCGTTTTTTATGTACTCCGGTAGTCGGATTGCTATCTGACGACATTTCTGGGTAGTCAAATCTGTTTCCAAAATACTTTGATGCAAAAATATGCAGACGCTTAATAGTGCGTTGGTTAAATCTAGCAGAAAACCGACAGCCAGGCACGTTGTGATCAGGGCCTAGGCAAGAAATACAGTATAAATGGAAATCCTTATGAGGTATTTGCTTCCCACAAGTAATACAATTATTAACTTTTTCTGACATCGGAAAAAGCAAGAAAAAAATTTCCCCAATGGGGTACTTAGCTTTAGTGAAGACTTCGGTTCTGAAACTCAAACTCGAATATTTCAGGAGTTGGCCAACCGGCACTTGGGAAATGCTTCTGCTTCAGGCACCGCGCGGCAAGAAAGACTAAAGTAAATGGCGTTGGCTGCATGTTTTATACCCCTGACGACCTGACGTCATGGAAGAGAAGACAGCAACTGATGCGGGACCCAAGACTTTGGAATTTAGGCCGACTGAGGCAACATGCCAGCAGATTACCCAAATGTAATGATTGCAACAGTGAAACACGAAGAACATCCCCTGATCAAGGTAATTAAGTCCTCAGCCATTATGATCATTTGTTTTTTAGGCAAATGGGCCTGAGCACGTGGCTCATGCATCGTTTTTTTTAGACTCAGAAGATGTTTTTGATCTTGATTTTGAAGCTGGCGTCGGTTTTATATAAAAATGTTGAGGCCTGAAAACACCCTCAGAAGCCGGTGCCTGCTCAGCAGCTCCGGACCCATCCAAGGGAGAGACATCCGCGGGTTCAGTACTCTGAGAAATCTCACGGCATACCGGACTCCGCATGGGTCTCAGTAGAGGCCTGCGACTCAAAAGTAACGGGTATCAGGGGCTGCGAAAGCACCTCACTGAGTACGGGCGAACCGGCAACTGGCTTAGGAGAAGCTTTGTTGTCGGTTTTGGACCTCGACGGTCTGTCTCTGTCTTTTTCTTTGCGTTTTTTGTGACCTCCAGTAGTCGGATTGCTAACAGACGAAATTTAAGGGTAATTAAATATGGATCCAAAATATTTTGAAGCAAAAATATACCGATGCTTAATAGTCCATTGGTTAAATCTAGCACAAAACCGACAGCAAGGCACGTTATGATCTGAACCTAGGCAAGGAATACAGTACAAATGAAAATCCTTATGAGGTATTTGCTTCCCACAAGTAATGCAATTATTAACTTTTACTGACATCGTTAAGGAGCAAGAAAAAGTTTCCCCAATGGGGTACTTAGCTTTAGTTGAAAACTTCGGTTCTAAAACTTGAATGTGAACATTTCAGGAGTCGGCCTACTGGCACTTGCGAACTGCTTCTGCTTCGGGCACTGCGCATCAAGAAAGACTGAATAAAATGGCATAGGCTACATGTTTTATAGTCCTAACGACCTGACTTCATGGAAGAGGAGACAGAAAGCGATGCGGGACCCAAGACTTTGTTATTCAGGTCAACTGAAGGCAACCTGCCAGCAGATTACCCAAACGTAATGACTGCAACAGTGAAACATGAAGAAAGTACAGTTTTGTACCTACCATAAATGTAGATGTCCGAACAGGATAGCATCTGCAGTCCTTACAAATGGGTTGTCCTGTCGTCAGGCAGCCCTTTGGTCGGCCGGATTCCAAAGTCTGGGTCTGGCCTCGGCTGGTGTCTCACTTCACCCGACGTCATAGCTGCAGTTCTTCGGGTATAAAGGCATCAGCCAATGACATTTTCCTCAGTGTTTCTTGCCCCAGATGCCAGTTGCCCACTTGGATAGCTAAATTTTTGGATAAATGCCAATGTTTCCAAATAGTAGAAGGCAAACACAAAAAATAATCATGTATGTACATATATACAAACAAATACACCATAAGAGATCCCCCCCAGCTAGCTATTAGGTGGGCAAATACCCTAGGAGTACCACAGAGGGGAAGGAGGGTGGGTAATCCTGACTGCAGATGCTATCCTGTTCGGACATCTACATTTATGGTAGGTACAAAACTGTACTATGTCCTTCAAGGATGCATCTGCAGTCCTTACAAATGGGTAGAATACCATAGCCAAACTAGGGGAGGAGGAAGAAGAAGTTATGGTGTAGTTAGGATCCCTTGTAAAACAGCAGTGGCAAACCCTGCTCGGGATCTAGAGTATAATGGTAAGTTATAATGCTTGGCAAATGTATGCACGGAGGTCCAAGTAGCAGCCTCTATAATGTCTTTGGTAGCCACTCCTCGTAGGAAAGCTGTGGTAGTGGCTGTAGCCCTTGTAGAATGAGGCCTTATGTTCTGTGGAATTTGCTTTCCATGGTAGGAGTAACAGAATCTAATGCAATTTCCTATCCACTTGGAGATTGTCTGTTTGGAAATTGCTTTTCCTTCCCTTCCTGTTGCATATGCTACCAGAAGCTGGTCAGATTTTCTATTGCCCTTGGTTCTTTCCAGGTAGTAGCGTAACTGTCTATGTACATCCAAGGTATGCAGCAGTCTTTCCCCCCTGTTCTGTGGATTGGGAAAGAAGGTAGGTAGGTGGATTGCCTGGTTTAAAGACACTCTGGATACCACCTTAGGCATAAATGTAGGATTAGTTCTCATGGACACTCTATCTTGATGGAAGATTAGGAAGGGCTGTACTGCCATTAAAGCCTGTAGTTCCGAAACCCTTCATGCTGAGGTAATTGCCAGCAGGAAAGCAGTTTTCCAGGATAGGTGTTGAAGATCTGCTGTTGCTGCTGGTTCGAAAGGGGGAAGTGTCAATTTTTCTAGTACAAAGTTCAAGTCCCATGCTGGTAATGGCGGTTTCCTAGGAGGTTTTACATTCTTAATTCCTCTCAGAAACTGCCTGAGTAGAGGATCTTGAAAAGACAGGTGGATCGAAGCTGTATTCTACAGAAATAGCTGATGCATGTATTTTGATGGAGGAATAGGACAGGCCTGTATGGAGAAGCTCTGCCAAATACTCCAGGATGTTGGCAATGTCTACCTTTGACACATCTTTGCCCCTGTCGGTACTCCAAATGAGAAACCTTTTCCATTTTCCTGCATAGTTCCTTCTTGTTGAGGGTCTGCGGGCCTCAAGGATAATGTCTTTAACCCTTTGGGATAAATCTGGGTTAGTTGCTTTTATGTAATGTTCCAGGTAGTCAGTTGCAGAGTTTTCAGGTTTGGATGCAGGATGTTGTAGTTGCTCTGAGTTAACATTAAGGGAATTAGGGGTAGTGTCCACATTCTCCCCCGAGACATGCTCCTTAGCAATGGGTACCAATGTTGTCTTGGCCAGTCTGGAGCTATCAGAATTATCCTTGGACGTTCCTCTTTGATTTTCAATAGCACCTTGTGCATCAAAGGAAGAGGTGGGAATGCATATGCTGTCAGGCCTTTCCAACTGAAGGATAGAGAGTCCACCTTCCAAGCAAGTGGGTGGTATGTCCTTGTGCAGAATTACTTGAGCTGGTGATTGAGGGGGGATGCGAATATGTCTATTTGTGGCAGTCCCCATTTCTTTGTGATGGCCTTGAAGATGTCCGGGTGTAGCATCCATTCGTGAGCATCCGAGGTAGTTCTGCTTAATATGTCTGCTAGGATGTTTTCTTTTCCTGGTACAAAAATTGCTTGCAACTGAATGTTGTAACTCAGAGCCATATTCCATAGGTCCAGGGCCATTCGGCATAGAGGGTATGAATGAGTGCCTTCCTGTTTGTTGATGTACCACATGACTGTGGTGTTGTCTGTCCTTATCATCAACTTGCCTTCTTGGAGGAATGGTCTGAAATTCTGGATTGCTAGTTGTACTGCCAGCATTTCTTTTTGATTTATGTGCAGGTGCAGCTGCTCTGGAGTCCATAAGCCTTGTATGCACTTGTCTAGCATGTGGGCCCCCCAACCGAGGTCTGAGGCGTCCGTTGTGATGGTTTGGCTTGGTTGAATGCTGTGGAAGGGCAAACCTGGGTTTGACTGGCATGCCTGAGCCCACCATAGGAACTCTTGCTTCAGGCATGGAATTAGTGGTATTTCGGTTTCTAAGCTGTGCCTGTGTTGAGACCATAAATTCTTTAGGTACCACTGTAGCTTTCTCATATGCAGTCTGGCATGGGGGACCAGGATTATGCAGGATGCCATGAAGCCCAAGGCCTGCAGTACTTTCCTTGCTGTTAGTTTGTTCTGCTTTGTTAATGCCAAAAAGTAGAAAGGAAGTTGTTCTTGCTTTTCTGCAGTTAGGAATGCCATCTGTTTTACTGTGTCCAATTCTGCACCTAAGAAGGTTATTGTTTGGGATGGTATCAGTCTTGACTTTTTTATATTGACTGTGTATCCCAGGGCCTGTAGTAAGCAAATGACTCTTTGTAAGTCTTCTGTTAGCTTGTTTTTGTTGTCCGCTTGTATCAGGCAGTCGTCCAGGTATGGATAAATTTGGATTCCCTGAAGCCTGCAGTGAGCGATTACTGATGCCAGGCATTTCGTGAACACTCTGGGCGCAGTAGATAAGCCAAAGCGCAATGCTGAGAATTGATAATGCTCTGATCCTGCAAGAAATCTGAGGTATCTTCAGCAATGTGGTCGTATGGGGACGTGCAGGTATGCCTCCTTGAGGTCTAGAGTTACCAGCCAATACTCCTTGCCCAGCATGGGAAGAAGTTGCTGTAGGGTCAGCATTTTGAATTTTGGAACGATGATGAATGTGTTTAAAGCGGACAGGTCGAGAATAGGCCTCCAATTTTTTTCTTTTCTTGGTACCAGGAAGAGTCTGGAGTAAAATACCTTGCCTTGTTCCATAGGTGGTACCCTTTCCACAGCTCTCATCCTTGCTAATTGAGCTATTTGTTTTAGAGCTTCTGTCTTTTGATTTGGTGGTAGGTTTGGCATTCCTCTTTTTCCGGGTAAAGTGTGGAAATGAAACCTGTAGCCTTGGTCTATAGTCTGCAAAATCCACTTGTCTCTTGTGATATAGTGCCAGTTTTTTGAAAATAGTGCTAACTTTCCGCCTAAGGGTGCTGCTATTTGTTCCCTGGTAGGCGGTGTCAAAGCCAAGTCACTGTGATTGTCCTGTTGCAGTGGTAGTGGTTGTGTCTGTGCCTCGTTGGTTGTTACCTTGCCACTGGCGTCCCCTGTAGGCACCTCCTCTGGATTGATTTCTGCCTTTTGAACGCCTATTCCTGCCTCTCTGAGTTTTTGAGAAGTCTGGAAAGGACCAATTTTTGGAAGGCCAGTTCCTGCTAAACCTTGGAGGCTGAACCTGTAAGAAATCTTTTACTGTTTGTACAGATTTTGCCTTCTCTTCCATTTTCTTCAGTACCTGTTGGGCAGGAGAACCAAATAAACTGACCTTATCCATAGGAGCATCTAATAGCTTTGCTTTAACATGATCCGGCAAGACCTGCTCTTTCAACCATGCATGCCTTCTTATAACTGTGCCAGTCATGGCTGATCTAAATGAAGCCTCCAGTGCATCATAGCCACATTTTAAGGAATGGTTACTAACCTGCTGGATGTTATTCACCATTTCTAGAACATATTTCTTATCTAAAGAATCATCCGAGGACAGTTTCTTAGTTAACTGATCAAGCATAAACTCTTGGTATTGGATCATATGAAACTGACAATTCAATGCTCTAGCTGAGAGAGTAGCAGAGGTGTATACTTTTTTACCCCATCTCTCTAAGGACCTGGATTCCCTTTCAGAAGGGAGAGGGTTTTTAGCTGAGATCGAAGCTACTGCCTTAGGCCCCTGGGAGATAGTCTCAGGATCTGCAAAAGGAGCCTTGTATAAATGGTGATGAGTGTCCGGGACCCTGTAGAACCTATCGGGCTTAGCAGGGGCTGGAGGTAAAGTATCAGGAGCAGTGCAAGCATCATTGAATGCATCATCCACAACAGGAAGAACTGGAGGTATAGCTAAAGGCCTATGTTGTGGTAAGTGTAGAAAGGTCCTAAGCCTTTTCCTTGAATCTGAGAAATCTTGTCCCTGCCATTGGAATTGCTCTCTCATGGCATGTAAGGTTTCCCCAAAGGAAAATTCCTCTGGTGGAGAAGCAGAAGGAATCGATTCTTCAGCATCTGAATCTTCATAAGTAGAAAAAGGAGCCTCTGGATGGCCTGTACTGTCTGTATCATCAGAAGAGTCATCTGAGGACACTGGCTCAGGGGGCTCTGCTCTAGGTCTCTTTTCTGGAGGTTGAGAGGCCCTGTCTGGGTGAGATTGGGATCCCCTTATTAGAGAGATGAGATCCTCTGCCAGAGTAAGCATCTGGGAACTGGACCTGGGCCTGTGAGAGGGGGGCTTAACAGGCACAGACTTAGAAGTTTTGGCTGCTTTAGGCCTTTATAGACATGGCTGCAGGAGGCCTAGCAGCACCACGTGCTGGGGTAGAAACATCCAAAGGGATGGTGTCCGATAAGTCTTGAGAAACCACAGTAGTAGGTAAAACCTCAGAGGCCGATTCAACTAGGGTAGAGGGGGCCTCGGTAGTAGTCATGGATTCGGCTGAAGATTGAACCATTTGCTCGGTTTCGGCCGAAACCGAGACACTCGCGGGTTGCTTAACCGTGGTTTCGGCCGAAACCGCGGACCGCGAGTGTCGGTCCTTTTCTTTGCGTTTCTTAACAATTTGAGTAGTCGGAGGATCCGACGGCATTATGTACGCAAAATCGGAGCCGAAAAAAGTACAGTTTTGTACCTACCATAAATGTAGATGTTCGAAGATCCACATTGCTGCAGTCCTTACACTTGGGTAGTCCGCTGTCCTCGGTCGGCCCGACTATCAAAGTATAAGGCTGACGTCGGTCAAGGCGCATTTGACTGACATCAGGACGTCAGGGTACAAATGCGCATGACCGACGTCATATCCTCAGTCTTTTCTTGCCCCAGATGTCAGAAGACCCTAGAAATAAAGGTCAAAACCAAAAGACAGCAACCAACCATCCTAGCACTAATAATATGTACAATATATACAATATACACCCTATTAACAACTAAAACCCACACAACCGCCTCCAAGAGGGGAAGGAGGGAGGGTAAATTGGACTGCAGCAATGTGGATCTTCGAACATCTACATTTATGGTAGGTACAAAACTGTACTATGTTCTTCATCTCACATTGCTGCAGTCCTTACACTTGGGTAGAATCCCAAAGCAGAGGTAAGGGAGGATGGCTAAACTATAAGAAAGCAGGAGCTGCCAAAATGCCCTGCAAAACAGCAGTGGCAAAACCAGCCCTGGATTTAGAGTAAAGTGGAAGGTGATAATGCCTAGAGAAAGTATGCACTGAACTCCAAGTAGCTGCCTCCAAAATATCCTTAGTTGCCACCCCCCTCAAAAAAGCTGTCGAAGTGGCAGTAGCCCTAGTGGAATGAGGCCTAATCCCAGCTGGAATTTCCTTGCCATGATGGGAATAACAGAAAGCAATGCAAAACCCAATCCACTTAGAAATAGTTTGTTTTGACACAGGCTTGCCCTGAGAACTCAAAGCAAAAGAAATAAATAACTGCTGAGACTGCCTGAACCCCTTAGTTCTGTCTAAATAATACCGCAACTGCCTGTGTACATCTAAAGTGTGCAAAATCTTTTCCCCTCTATTTTGGGGATTTGCATAAAAAGTAGGCAAATGAATAGTTTGGTTTAAAGCCACACTAGAAACCACTTTAGGCATAAAGGAAGGATTAGTACGTAAAGATACCCTATCCTTATGGAAAATTAAGAAAGGCTCAACCGCCATAAGGGCCTGTAACTCAGAAACCCTTCTTGCAGAGGTAATAGCCAACAAAAAAGCAGTCTTCCATGATAAAAACTTTAATTCAGCAGTAGCTGCAGGCTCAAAAGGTTGTAGAGTGAGTTTCTCCAACACAAAATTGAGATCCCAAGCAGGAGTAGGAGCTCTTCGTGGGGGTCTTATATTCTTTGCCCCTCTAAGAAATTGTTTGAACAAAGGATGAGAAAACAATGGTGGGTCACAATCATAGTGAGCCAAAATTGCTGCAGCATGAACCTTAATAGAAGAGAAGGACAAACCTTTGTCCAGTAACTCAGTAAGATATTGAAGAGCCACACTTAAATTAGGCTCAGAAACATCAAAATCCTTTGCTGCACTCCAAAATAAAAATCTCTTCCATTTATCTGCGTACACTTTCCTTGTACTAGGCCTTCTAGCTTCCAAAATAACATTCCAAACTTGCTGTGGAAGTGGAGGCCCACTACGGTTTAAAACAGAATATGCCAGGCTGTTAGGTGCAGAGAGTGAAGCTTGACATTGAGCAAATGACTGTCCACCTGAGACAACAGGTGTGGAATCGAAGGTAAAGGCCATGGAGGCTTCCGTATCAGGCTTCTCAGTAATGGGTACCAATGCTGTCGAGGCCAATCTGGAGCTATCAAAATCATCCTTGGCTTGTCTTGTCTGGCCTTTAGTAGTACCTTTGGGAGGAGAGGCAGAGGTGGAAAGGCATACACATGAAGATTGCTCCAATTGAAAGAAAGAACATCCACTTTCCAAGCTGTGGGATGAAACCTTTTTGTGCAAAACTTTGGCAGCTGGTGGTTTAGTGGAGAAGCGAACAGATCTATGTCTGGAGTTCCCCATGACACTGTCAATTTCTGAAATACATGAGGATCCAATTTCCACTCGTGGGGATCCATAATTTGTCTGCTCAACACATCTGCTAAGGAGTTCTGTGCTCCTGGCAGAAACCTTGCCTGAAGATTTAGCTGTAAACTGAGAGCAGTCTCCCACAAAATCATTGCTTGCCTGCAGAGGGATAAGAATGTGTTCCGCCTTGCTTGTTGATGTACCACATGACAGTTGTGTTGTCTGTTAGAATCAACACCTGCCCTGGAAGAAGTAAATCCTTGAAAGCTATTAATGCAAACTGGACTGCTAACATCTCTTTCAAGTTGATATGTAGATGCTGTAGTCTGGCAGGCCACTTGTCTTGTATCCACTTTCCATTCAGATGAGCTCCCCAAGCTATGTCTGAGGCATCTGTCGTTAGAATCTGACTCGCCTCTGGCCGGGTCACAGAGAGTCCCTTGTTTAGGTGACATTCCTGAGCCCACCACAAAATTCCTTTTGAATGCAAGGTATTATTTGAATGACAGTGTCCAAATCCTGGCAGTGCTGTGTCCATACATTTTGAGATACCATTGTAGCTTCCTCATATGCAGTTTGGCATTGGGAAGCACCAGAATACAAGATGCCATGAACCCCAAGGCTTGAAGGACTGTCCTTGCAGTCAGCCTGGACTGATGAGACAACTGATGAAAGTAAAGGGAAAGATTCTTTTGTTTGTCCGGGGTCAAAATGGCCATCTGGGATGCTGTATTCAGTCTCACACCCAGAAAGCACATGTCCTGAGAGGGTACTAGACTGGACTTTATTTCGTTCACAGAATACCCCAGGCATCTTAGCACTGCTATCACATAATCCAAATGATGAAGAAGCTCATCCCTTCCTTGAGCCAGAATCAGGCAATCGTCCAAATAAGGATAAATCTGTATTCCTTTTAACCTGAGGAAAGCTATCACTGGAGCCAGAACTTTCGTGAACACTCTGGGCGCAGTAGATAAGCCAAAGGGCAATGCAGAGAACTGATAATGAGAAGTCCCAGCTCGAAAACGCAGATACTTCCTGCAACTCAGTCTGATAGGAACATGAAGATAAGCCTCCTTGAGATCTAAAATTACCATCCAATGATCTTTGCCCAGCAGAGGTAAAAGCTGCTGTAATGTCAACATTTTGAACTTGGGAATGTCCAGATAAGTGTTGAGGATAGATAGGTCCAAAATTGGTCTCCACGTGTTCCCTTTCTTTGGTACTAGGAACAGGCGAGAATAAAATCCTAGGCCCACCTCTGGCATAGGAACCGGCTGAATGGCCCCTATTTGGAGTAACAGAGAAATTTGCTTGTGAGCCTCTATTCTTTGTGGAGGAGGAAAGTACAGTTTTGTACCTACCATAAATGTAGATGTCCGAACTGGATAGCATCTGCAGTCATAACAACTGGGTTGTCCTGTCGTCAGGCAGCCCTTCAGTCGGCCGGATTCCAAAGTCCGGGTCCGGCTTCGGCTGATGTCGCACTTCACCCGACGTCATCTCTGTTGGTCTTCGGGTATAAAGGCATCAGCCGACGCCATTTTCCTCAGTGTTTCTTGCCCCAGATGCCAGTAGCCCTCTTGAAGGCTAAAATTTGGATAGATGCCAATGTTTCCAAAAAGATAGAGGTAAACACAAAAATAAGCATGTATGTACATATATACAAACAAATACACCATAAAGACTCCCCACCAGCTAGCTATTAGGAGGGTAAACACCCTAGGAGTACCACAGAGGGAAGGAGGGAGGGTAATCCTGACTGCAGATGCTATCCAGTTCGGACATCTACATTTATGGTAGGTACAAAACTGTACTATGTCCTTCATGGATGCATCTGCAGTCATAACAACTGGATAGAATACCATAGCCAACTAGGAGGAGGATAAAAGTAGATTATGGTGTGTTTAGGATCCCTTGCAGTACAGCAGTGGCAAACCCTGCTCGGGATCTGGAATATAGAGGCAAATTGTAATGCTTGGCAAATGTATGCACGGAGGTCCAAGTAGCCGCCTCAATAATGTCTTTGGTTGCCACTCCTCGTAAGAAGGCTGTGGTAGTGGCTGTTGCCCTTGTAGAATGAGGTCTTATGTTCTGTGGAATTGGTTTTCCATGGAAGGAGTAACAGAATCGTATGCAATTTCCTATCCATTTGGAGATTGTCTGTTTGGAAATAGCTTTTCCTTCCCTTCCTGTTGCATAGGCTACAAAAGTTGGTCAGTCTTTCTGCTACTTTTGTTCTGTCCAAGTAGTAGCGTAGCTGTCTATGTACATCCAAGGTATGCAGTATTCTTTCCCTCTGTTTTGTGGGTTGGGAAAGAAGGTAGGTAGGTGGATTGCCTGGTTTAAAGACACTCTGGATACCACCTTAGGCATAAATGTAGGATTAGTCCTCATGGACACTCTATCTTGGTGGAAGATTAGGAAGGGTTGCACTGCCATTAAGGCCTGTAGTTCTGAAACCCTCCTTGCTGAAGTAATTGCCAGTAGGAAAGCAGTTTTCCATGACAGGTGTTGTAGGTCTGCTGTTGCTGCTGGTTCAAAGGGTGATAGTGTCAACTTTTCTAGCACAAAGTTTAAGTCCCAAGCTGGTAATGGTGGTTTCCTTGGAGGTTTTACATTCTTGATTCCTCTTAGGAACAGCCTGAGCAAAGGGTGCGAAAAAACAGGTGGATCAAAGCTGTATTCTGCTGAAATAGCTGATGCATGTATCTTGATGGAGGAGTAGGAGAGGCCTGAATGAAGAAGTTCGGCCAGATACTCCAGAATGTTAGGCATATCTATGTTTGACACATCTTTTCCTCTTTCAGTACTCCAAATGACAAACCTTTTCCATTTTCCAGCATAGTTCCTTCTTGTTGAAGGTCTGCGTGCTTCAAGAATAATGTCTTTAACTCTTTGGGAAAGTTCTGGATTAGCTGCTGCTATGTGATGTTCCATGCAGTCAGTTGCAACGTTTTTAGGTTTGGATGTATGATGCTATAGTTGTTCTGAGTTAACATCAAAGGCATCAGGGGTATTGGCCACATATTGTTCCGAGACATGCTCCTCAGCAGTGGGTACCAGTGTTGTCTTGGCCAGTTTGGAGCTATCAGGATTATCCTTGGACGTTCTTCCTTGATTTTTAGTAGTACTTTGTGTATCAAGGGAAGAGGTGGGAATGCATATGCTGTTAGGCCTTTCCAGCTGAAGGAGAGCGAATCCACTTTCCATGCTAGTGGGTGGAATGTCCTTGTGCAGAATTGTTTGGGCGGGTGAGTGAGAGGTGATGCGAATAGATCTATCTGAGGCATTCCCCATTTCTTTGTGTTGGTCTTGAAAATGTCCTGGTGCAGCTTCCATTCGTGGGCATCCGATGTGGTTCTGCTTAATATGTCTGCTAGAGTATTTTCTTTTCCCGGTACAAATATTGCCTGTAACTGGATGTTGTAGCTGAGTGCCAGGGTCCACAGCTCCAAAGTCATTCTGCATAGGGGTATGAATGAGTGCCTCCCTGTTTGTTGATGTACCACATGACTGTGGTGTTGTCTGTCCTTATCATCAACTGGCCCTCTTTGAGAAATGGTCTGAACTTTTGGATTGCCAGTTTTACTGCCAGCATTTCTTTTAGGTTGATGTGCAGGTGAAGTTGATCCTGTGTCCACAATCCTTGCACGCATTTGTCCAGCATGTGGGCCCCCCATCCGAGGTCTGAAGCGTCTGTTGTGATGGTCTGGCTTGCTTGACATCTGCGAAAGGGTAGGCCTGGGTTTGACTGGCATGCCTGAGCCCACCATAGGAACTCCTGTTTTAAGCATGGAATTAGTGGGATTTCTGTTTCTAGGCTGTGTCTGTGTTGGGACCATAAATTCTTTAGGTACCACTGTAGTTTTCTCATATGTAGTCTGGCAAATGGGACCAAGATTATGCATGATGCCATGAAGCCCAAGGCCTGCAGTACTTTTCTTGCTGTTAACTTGTTCAGTTTTGTTAGTGCCACGAAGTAAAGAGGGAGTTCTTTTGTTTTCTGTAGTTAGGAATGCCATTTGTTTTACTGTGTCCAATTCCGCCCAAGAATGTCCTTGTTTGGGATGGTATCAGCCTTGACTTTTGTAAATTGACTGTGTATCCCAGTGCTTGTAGCAAGTAAATGACCCTTTGTAAATCTGTTGTCAGCTTGCTTTTGTCGTCCCCTTGTAGCAGGCAGTCGTCCAGGTATGGGTAAATTTGAATTCCCTGTAGTCTGCAATGGGCGATTACTGATGCCAGGCATTTTGTGAATACTCTGGGCGCAGTAGATAAGCCAAAGGGCAATGCTGAGAATTGATAGTGCTCTGATCCTGCAAGAAATCTGAGGTATCTTCTGCAGATTGGTCGAATGGGGACGTGCAGGTATGCCTCCTTGAGATCTAGAGTTACCAGCCAACACTCCTTGCCCAGCATGGGAAGAAGTTGCTGTAGGGTCAGCATTTTGAATTTTGGGACAATGATGTATGTATTTAAGGTGGACAGGTCGAGAATTGGTCTCCAACTTTTTTCCTTTCTTGGAACTAGGAATAGTCTGGAGTAGAACCCCTTTCCTTGCTCTGCTGTTGGCACTCTTTCCACAGCTCCCATGTTTACTAACTCCATTATCTGTTGTAGAGCCTCTGTTTTTTGATTTGGAGGTAGATTTGGCATTCCTCTTTTGACTGGTAAAGTGTGGAAGTGGAACCGGTAACCTTGATCTATGGTTTGTAAAATCCACTTGTCTTTTGTTATGTAGTGCCAGTTCTTTGAAAATAAGGTTAACTTTCCGCCTAGAGGAGCTGCAATTTGTTCCCTGGTAGGCGGATTTAGGGTTAAGTCACTGTGGTTGTGTTGATGTAGTGGCAGTGGTTGTGTCTGTGCCTCTGTTGTTACCTTGCCACTGTCGTCCTCTGTAGGCACCTCCTCTGGATTGGTTTCTGCCTCTGGAACGCCTATTCCTGCCCCTTTGAGATCTTGTGGAGTCAGGAAAGGACCAATTTTTGGCAGGCCAGTTCCTGCTAAACCTTGGGATTGAACCTGCAAGAAATCTTTAACCGCTTGAACAGATTTTGCCTTTTCTTCCATTTTCTTCATAACCTGCTGGGCAGGTGTACCAAACAAACTTGTCTTATCCATAGGAGCATCTAGCAACTTAGCTTTAACATGATCCGGTAAAGCTTGCTCCTTTAGCCATGCATGCCTTCTTATCACTGTGCCAGTCATGGCTGATCTAAATGAAGCCTCCAGTGCATCATAGTCACATTTTAAGGAATGGTTACTAACCTGTTGTATGTTATTTACCATTTCTAATACATATTTCTTATCAAGAGATTCATCAGTGGTTAGCTTTTTAGTTAACTGATCAAGCATAAACTCTTGGTATTGTATCATGTGAAACTGACAGTTTAAAGCTCTAGCTGAGAGTGTAGCAGAGGTGTAGACTTTTTTCCCCCATCTCTCTAAGGACCTGGATTCCCTTTCAGAGGGAATAGGATTTTTTGCTGTGGTCGAGGCTACTGCCTTAGGCCCCTGGGATATAGTTTCGGGGTCTGCAAGTGGGGCCTTGTATAGGTGGTGATGAGTGTCTGGCACTCTGTAAAATCTATCTGGTTTGGCCAGGGCTGGAGGTAAAGAGTCAGGTGCAGTGCAGACATCATTAAATGCATCGTCCACAACAGGCAGAACAGGAGGTATAGCTAAGGGCCTGTGTTTTGGTAAGTGCAGAAAAGTCCTAAGCCTTTTTCTTGAATCTGAGAAATCTTGTCCCTGCCATTGGAATTGTTCTCTCATGGCATGTAAGGTTTCCCCAAAGGAGAATTCCTCTGGTGGAGAGGCAGCTGGAATGGATTCTTCAGCATCGGAATCTTCATAATTGGAAAAGGAGCCTCTGGCTGGTCTGTAATGTCTGAGTCATCCGCAGAATCATCAGAGGACACAGGCTCGGGGGGCTCTGCTCTAGGTCTCTTTTCTGGGGGCTGAGAGGCCCTGTCTGGGTGAGATTGGGATCCCCTAATTAGGGATATTAAATCTTCTGCCAGAGTAAGCATTTGTTTACTAGAAGTAGGCCTGTGTGAGGGGGGTTTAACAGGCACTGATTTAGCAGATTTGGCTGCTTTAGCCCTGGCAAAGGCCTTAATAGACATGGCTGCAGGAGGCCTAGCAGCACCACGTGCTGGGGTAGAGACATCCAAAGGGATGGTGTCTGATAAATCACTAGGAACCACAGTTGTAGGCAAAATTTCTGAGGCTGATTCCGGTAAGGTAGCAGGAACCTCAGTAGTAGTCATGGATTCGGCTGAAGATTGACCAGTTTTCTCGGTTTCGGCCGAAACCGAGACACTCGCGGCTTGCTTAACCGTGGTTTTGGCCGAAACCGCGGACCGCGAGTGTCGGTCTTTTCTTTGCGTTTTAACAATTTGGGTAGTCGGAGGATCCGACGGCATAATGTACGCAAAATCTGAGCCGAAAAACTGTTCAGCAAACTCCGACCGACGCCTAAGCGTTCGTCGGTTGAAGGAAGCACAGGCCGAACAGGCTGCTACGTCGTGGTCTGGGCCTAAGCAAGGCAAACAGTAAGAGTGGAAATCTTTATGAGGTATTTGTTTCCCACAAGTTAAACAGTTATTGACTTTTTCTGACATCGGCTGAGGCAAGAAAGAGTCCCCAACGAGGTACTTAGCTTTTTAGAAGTCTTCGAAGTAATATTCGGTAGTAGTAATCTCTGGATCTGACCGACCGGCACTTGCGAACAGCTTCTGCTTCAGGCGCCACGCGGCAAGAAAGACTGAGGAAAATGGCGTCGGCTGATGCCTTTATACCCGAAGACCAGCAGAGATGACGTCGGGTGGAGTGCGACATCAGCCGAAGCCGGACCCAGACTTTGGAATCCGGCCGACTGAAGGGCTGCCTGACGACAGGACAACCCATTTGTTATGACTGCAGATGCATCCATGAAGGACATTGTAGGCAAGATATGACCACATAACATCATATTTTTCAGAATAATTTTCTAATTGTTCATTTCTTTTTCCTAGGGCTGTCCCTAGATGGAGCCTGGCATAAGGAGGGCTCCTTCAACCCAATACCACAGAAAGTGAATTGCCCATGCCTGCAATGGACATTTGCAGAGGACATGGCTAACTCTCAGGCCATGGTGGCAGTACGGACTACACCAGATGGTTCCAAGGAAACCAGTAACTGGTCTGAGAAACAAGTTGTGGCCATTACAGAGTCACCCACCACTGACTGAAGTGTTGACAGAGCCTGCTGTGTCACATGGGTTCCTTAATAGTTTTTTTTTTTTTTGTCTTCGTTGCAACAGGAAGAGGAACCAAAGGACCACTAAGTGTTTTTCTGCTCCTGCTAAGACAGATACCTGTTCACTTTTACGTGCAACTGGAAAGAGAGTCAGTCAAGAAGTAAGTTGCCACTGAAATGTTCACAAGCACTACACACATTTATACTTCTCCACACCAGTCGCAATAAATTTCAAAAGTACATAGACAAATGGTACACTTTTCTCTCAGAAACCTATGAATTCCTTTTTCTCTAAGTGCAGCTTGAAGGAGCCAGTTGGAAGTTAAGTCGATAAAATATATACAATGATTAACAAACTTACTTCTCCTAAAAATATAATTTCCTTAAAAAACACAAATGGCATACAAGCAGCGCACTTTTACCACAAGTAAGTCCCCTAAACAAAAATAACCCATCTCAGCCTCAAATATCCTGTCATATCAGACATTTTCATTAAAAGCTACAAATAACTGTTTCTTTATAATGGCAATCTTCTTAAGAGACCCCAGTCCCTATCCTCGTCAAAAAAACAAAAAATAAAAACATATGTACAGAAAGGTTCTCTAAAGGGGACTTCTCTGCCAGCAACTGAAGATAGGAGCTATCCATTAATCCGATGAAGCCAGAAGCAGCACTCCCAAGAGAGGCAAGAAAGTACTGAAGCTTTCTGGCATTTAGGCTGCTGTCTTCTTTCTTTTGAACTCGAGCTACAGAAGCCTGGATGTACGAGTGGAGGGGAGCCAGAAAAGTACAGTTTTGTACCTACAATAAATGTAGATGTTCGAGTGTATTCACTGCTGCAGTCATTACACTTGGGTTATCCTGCCTGTCAGGCAGTCCCGCAGTCAGCCAGAGTTCCAAAGTCTTGGTCCGGCGTCGGTTGCTGTCACTTCTTCCCTGACGTCAGTGCGCCAGGGGAATATAAGATGCAGCCGATGCCATTTTCTTCAGTTTTTCTTGCCCCAGATGTCAGGTGCCCCCAAATAGGTAGGCAATACATATTGCTAATAAAACATACATAAGAAATAAAAACAATACCTTTAGCTACAAACAAATACACCACATAGGTTGTACAGGATAGAAAGGTATAGGTAAGTCCCAGCTAAGAAAGTGGGGATGGAGGGTGGGTAACCTGGACTGCAGCAGTGAATACACTCGAACATCTACATTTATGGTAGGTACAAAACTGTACTATGTTCATCGTGTTTCACTGCTGCAGTCATTACACTTGGGTTGAATCCCAAAGCTGAGGTTGGGGTGGCTGGGTCTATAAGGGATTTGGAGTGGCTATGAGGCCCCTGCAGCACTGCAGTGGCAAAGCCAGCTCTGGATTTAGAGTAAAGAGGTAAGTGGTAATGTCTGGTAAAGGTGTGCACTGAACTCCAAGTTGCAGCTTCCAAAATATCCTTGGTTGGTACTCCTCTAAGAAAGGCTGCTGAAGTGGCTGTGGCCCTGGTAGAATAAGTCCTAATGTTGTTAGGCACAGTTTTTCCATGTTGTGTGTAGCAGAAACTGATACAGTGTCCTATCCACTTTGAAATGGTCTGTTTTGAAATAGCCTTTCCCTGTGATCCTTCAGCATATGATTCAAAAAGTTGCTCAGTTTTCCTGAAAGCTTTTGTTTTGTACAAGTAAAAACGTAACTGCCTGTGTATGTCCAATGAGTGAAGAAGTCTCTCCCCTTTATTCTGGGAGTTTGGAAAAAATGTTGGCAAGTGAATAGTTTGGTTAAGAGCCACACTGGATACCACCTTTGACATAAATGTAGGGTTTGTTCTTAAGGAAACCCTGTCTTGATGAAAAATTACAAAAAGTTCCACTGCCATTAGTGCCTGTAACTCTGAGACTCTTCATGCTGAAGTTATTGCCAGAAGCAGAGCAGTTTTCCATGACAAAAATTTTAATTCTGCTGAAATGGCTGGCTCAAAAGGTGGTAAAGTAAGTTTTTCCAAAACAAAGTTGAGGTCCCAAGTTGGTGTTGGTGCTCTCCGGGGCGATCTTATGTTTTTAGCCCCTCTGAGATATTGTCTTAGTAATGGGTGAGAGAAAATAGGAGGATCCCTGTTGTAATGAGCTGAAATGGCAGAGGCGTGGATCTTAATAGATGAAAAGGAAAGGTCTTTGTCCAGCATCTCAGTTAAGTATTGTAATATCTGAGGAATATTTGGAACAAGAGGGTCAAGGCCTTAAGCCTGGTTCAAGGCGCAGAATTCTCTTCCACTTTTCTGAATAAGATTTCCTGGTGCTGGGCCTCCTGGCCTCCAAAATGACATCCATAACAGCTTTAGAGAGAGATGTTAACTATGATATCTGCCATGCAGCCAGATTTAAGGTTTTGAGCTGGCTGTGCAGGATCTGACTGTTTTGCTGAGTCAGAAGATGAGGAATTTGAGGTAAAATCCATGCTGGGCCTTGAGCCAAATTCTTCTTTAAGATTGGGTACCAGTGCTGGCGTAGCCAGTCTGGGGCAATCAGGATTATTTTTGGTCTCTCTAGTCTGGCTTTTAGGAGTACCTTTGATAGGAGAGGCAGTGGTGGGAAGGCATAAACTTTTAGTGTTTTCCAGCTGAATGAGAGAGCATCCACTTTCCATGTGTGTGGTAAATCCTTGTGCAGAATTTCTGTAGTTGGCAGTTCATGGGGGAGGCAAAGAGATCTATGTCTGGGCACCCCATTTTTGTGTTATCATGATGAATACTTGTGGATTTAATTTCCATTCGTGAGGATCCATGATATTTCTGCTTAAGTCGTCTGCCAGAGTATTTTTCTTTCCTGGCAGGAATTGTGCTTGCAGATGAACTTGATAGGTCAGTTCTGTGTTCCACAAGGTCATGGTTTGTCTGCATAGGGGGTAAGAATGAGTGCCCCCTTGCTTATGTACCACATAATTGTGGTGTTGTCCGTCTTTAGTAGTAGTTGTCCTGGATGCAGAAGGTCCTTGAAAGCTGTCAGGGCATTTTGTACAGCTAACATCTCTTTTTGATTGATGTGGAGATGCATTTGATCTGCGGTCCACTTGCCCTGGATACATTTTCCTGCCATGTGTGCTCGCCAGGCGTAGTCTGATGCATCTGTTGTGAGTGTCTGCCTGGCTGTGGGTAAAGTGAAAGGCTGTCCCTTGTTGTGGTGACATGCCTGTGCCCACCATAGACACTCCTGTTGTAGGCAGGGAATTAGTGGTATTATTGTTTCCAAGCTGTGACAGTGTTGAGTCCAGACACTTTTTAGATACCATTATAGCTTCCTCATATGCAGTCTGGCATATGGTATTAGTAGTATGCAAGATGCCATGAACCCCAAGGCCTGCAGAATTTTTCTTGCAGGGAGTTGGGTTTTTGTTGCCATCAAATGAAAATACTGAGTCAGTTGTCCTCGCTTGTCTGGCGTGAGATAAGCCATCTGGGCATTTGTATTTAAGCTTGCACCCAGGAATATTATCTCTTGTGAGGGCGCTAGTTTTGACTTCTTTTCATTTATTGTGTACCCTAGGCCCATAAGTAATCTTTTTACAAACGCCAGATGCTGTAGTAGAATGTCCTTGCTCTCTGCTTGTATAAGGCAGTCGTCCAAGTAAGGATATATTTGAATTCCTTTCTGTCTGCAAAATGCAATTACTGGTGCCAGGCATTTTGTGAAGACCCTGGGCGCAGTAGATAATCCAAAGGGCAGTGCATAGAATTGGTAATGCATTGTGCCAGCTATGAATCTGAGGTATCTTCTGCAATTTTGTCTGATAGGGACATGCAGGTATGCCTCTTTGAGGTCCAAAGTAGAAGAAGCTGCTGTAGTGTCAACATTTTGAATTTTGGAATATCCAGGTAAGTATTTAGAATAGATAGGTCCAGTATGGGTCTCCAAGTTTTGTCCTTTCTGGGGACCAAGAAAAGTCTTGAGTAAATTCCTTGTCCTTATTCCTGTTCTGGTACTTTTTGAATAGCTCTCATGTCCATGAGGGCTGTAACTTGTTTTTGTGCCTCTGCCTATTGGTTTTGTGGCAGATCTGGCATTCCTTTTGACCTTGGTAGAGTGTGAAAGTGGAACTTGTAACCTTGAGACACAATATCCAGAACCCATTTGTCTTGGGTGATTATATGCCAATTTTGTGCAAAAAGTGCTAGTTTCCCCCCTAAGGGAGCTGCCAAAAGGCAAGAGCTTGGCATTTGAAAGGGGAAGTCATTGGGACTGTTTCCTATAAGGTTGTGACTTGTCTTCTCCTCCTTTAGGGGTTGAAGTACCCCACTGTCTTGGTCTGTAAGAGCCTTGGGGCTGAGATCTGCCTCTTTGTCGTCTGTCTGACACCGGAAAGGACCAATTTTTAGAAGGCCAATTTCTGCTAAATCTAGGAGGCTGTACCTGTAAGAAATCCTTTACTGTCTTTGCTTTATCCTCCATTTTCTTTAATACCTCTTCAGCCTTAACACCAAACAAGATATCATGCTGTAAAGGAGCATCCAACAATTTTGCCTTAACATGATCAGGTAAACTTTGTTCTTTTAACCAAGCATGCCTTCTTATCACAGATCCTGTAACTGCGGCTCTACAAGACGCCACTAATGAATCAAAGCCACATTGCAGAGTATGTTTTCCCACTTGTTCAGCTGCATGCAATAAGTCCTGCATTTCCTTATGATCAGGACATTCTAAGCTTGTAGGCATTTGCTGTTTTAGCAAAGACATTAAACATTGTTGGTATTTAAGCATGTGGAACTGGCAATTTAAGGCCCTTACTGCTAGAGTTGCAGACGTGTAAACTTTCTTCCCCCATCTATCCAATGCTCTGGAATCCCTGTCAGAGGGTACTGGATTTTTAGCAGTGGAAACCTTTACCCCTTTGGGACCCTGGGAAATAGTTTCTGGGTCAGCAGCAGGGTTTTTATAAAGAAATTTGTGAGAGTCAGGGACTCTGTAGTACCTGTCAGGCTTGACTGGAGCTGGGGGCAAAGAATCAGGGGTTAAACTAGATTCAGAGAACACATCATCCACAATATCTAACACAGGCGGAATAGCTAGGGGCCTGTGCTGAGGCAATAACAGAAAATCTCTGAGCCTTTTCTTGGATTCTGAATAATCCTGGCTCTCCCAATGGAAATGCTTCCTCATGGTATGTAAAGTTTCCTCAAAAGAGTAATCCTTAGGAGGAGAGGCTGAAGGGATTGATTCTTCAGCATCAGAGTCCTCAAAGGGGGGTAAAGAGTATCCCTGGTCTGAGGAGGAATCAGAGGAAATGGAAACCTGGTGAGAGGAATCATAGTCTGCATCCTGCCTAGGCCTTTTATCAGGAGGGGGATGAGAACCCCTGATCAGAGTAATTAGGTCTTCGGCCATTTTGAGCATCTGTTTCTTAGGCATGGAGGCCTATGCAGGAGAATGCTGTACTTGTTTCTTTGTCTTTAATGGAGTTGTTGACTTAGTTGCTGTTTTGATGGTAAGCTGGGAAGGTCTGAAAACACCCTCAGAAGCAGATGCCTGCTCAGCGGCTCCGGACCCATCTGAGGGAATAGTTTCCTTAGGCCCAATACCTTGAGTTTCCAGAGGCCTAGCTGTCTCCACGTGGGAGTCGGAGGCGGTCTGTGGCTCTGAGGCAGCGGGAGTCAGGGGCTGCGAAAGCGCCTCACTGAGCACCAGCGAACCGGCGACTGGCCTGGAAGAGGCTTCGTCGTCGGTTTTGGACCTCGGTTGTCCGTCCTTATCCTTGTCTTTGCGTTTTTTGCGTATTCCGGTCGTCGGCTGTTCCGACGGCATGGTATAATTGAACTTTCGGCCAAAAAAATGGCGAGCAAAATCAAACCGACGTTTAATTGTGTGTTTGTTAAATCTAGCACAAAACCGACAACTAGTGACGTCGTGGTCTGGGCCTAGGCATGGAATACAGTAAGAATGAAAATCCTTATGAGGTATTTGCTTCCCACAAGAAATACTATTATTAACTTTTACTGACATCGGTCTGAGGCAAGAAAAAGTTTCCCCAATGGGGTATTTAGCTTTATTGAAGACTTCGGTTCTGAAATTCGACTTCGAAAATCTCAGGAGTCGGCCGACCGGCACTTGCGAACTGCTTTTGCTTCGGGCACCGTGCGGCAAGAAAGACTGAAGAAAATGGCGTCGGCTGCATCTTATATACCCATGGCGCACTGACGTCGGGGAAGAAGCGACAGCAACCGGCGCCGGACCAAGAATTTGGAACTCTGACCGACTGTGGGACCGCCTGACGGCAGGATAACCCAAGTGTAATGACTGCAGCAATGAAACACGATGAACATCTTTTCAAGACTGTAAGGTCATTAAATCCTAGGCAGGACAAAACTTACACAAACTAAAGGCTACTGCAGCAATCTTACTGAGTAACAAAGTAATCAACTCAAACTTTCTCACACTGTAGCAAGAAGTAAATGAAGATGACACAGATGATATCATTTTATGCCACAGATATGCTGTCATTCAGCTGAGAGGAGAGACTGAAAAGCACTGGAAGGCAGGCCAGATGTTGCTCCTTCTACAGCAGAAATCCCAAGTGCTACTACTACTGCAACAGTGATCAATATGATAAACAGTTACTGCTCCCAAAGATCAAATTTAGGTTTTAGATCCTGCAACATTTACACTAAATCTCCTGCAGCATGCCTCAAGATAATGAAAGCTACCTAAAATAACCAGAATGGGAACTTGTGCATTCAGAATGGAAAACATACCCCATTTGTTTAGAAAGTTTCAACTTTTGTTGAGTTTCTCTTTCGCCACTTTCCTCTTTTCTTTTCCGTTTTTTAATCACCCTCTCATTTCCGTCCTTCAGTCTGGATATCTGTAATACACAAATGAATACAAGTTAAACACCTAAGAAACAAAGGCATTAAACTTGGCTTTTTAGCTCCATCACACTAATGGAACCTCAGACACAGTGAGATTATACTGCAACTTTGGATTTCTCTATTTATAATACAGAAAGTATAGTTGTATAAGATCTTACCAACCTATCCTACTTCTCACTTAGCACTTTTCTTTACAGATGAGATATCCTGTGGACAGCTTAACAAAACATTACCTTCTTCCAGGTACAATAAATTAGTATTGTACTACACCCACAGCATAAAGTTACAAATGACACGCAATTGCCTAATCCCATAACTGAATTGCTCCAGAAGAACTACAGCAAACCAAGAATAAAAAGTTGACCATGTGCATTCCAGGAAGGGAAGAAAAAAAGAAAGAAGAGATCCTTTGGCCAGAAGAAAGGCAATGAAGACTCACAGAAGCCTTCCAAAAACTCATATAAGAAGGTTGTGACGAAACCTGCTCTGGCTCTAGAAATTACATCCAACTTGTAATGTTCAGTAAAGGTATGTACAGAGAACCAAGTAATAGCTTCTAAAATGGGTCAACTATCACCCTTGACAAAAGCACCAAAAGAGATCATAGCCCTGGTACAATAAGCACAAACACAAGAAAGCCACTTGCCATGAAAAGAACAAAAACAAAGGATCTCAGATATCCAGGAAGAGATGGTTTGCTTAAACACAGCCAAATCCAATTTTCTGTCATGAAAGGACACAAAAAAGCTGCTCAGATTTCCTGATATCTTCAGTTTTGTGAGGGTAATATCTGAGCTGTCTATGTAAATCCAAGGTGTGAAGAATTCTCTTGCTATCATTCTGAGGACAAGTGAAAAAACAAGGAAGATGAATGCTTTGATTCAAGGACAAATCGCTGATACCATCCTGAGCACAAAAGTATTGGCAGGCAGACACCCTGTCCTTGTGAAAAAAAAAAGTTGTAACTGCCATGAGTGCTTGAAGTTCAGAGGCCCTCTTGGCAGAAATAAGAGCTACTAACAGTACAGTCTTCCAAGGACAGTGTTGCAAAAAGAGGAAACTGCATGTGCAAAAGGAGATGGAGTTAATTTCTCAAGAGCAAACCTAAGGTCCCAAGGATGTATATAAGCAAAGGACGAGGGATAGGTTTTTCTTGGGGAGTTAATAGGAAGGAGGCCTTTCAAAGTTGTATGACTTCAAAAATAAAAGCCAGTGATGGAAGAGGCAGACAAGCAGAAATGGCCAACAAATGAGCTTTAACAGATGAATATGCCAGGCCAGATCAACTCGCACAAATAAGAACTGCAGGAATACCCACAGAAAAATGTTTCAGGACATACCTGACACTCCAAATGGAAAATCTCTTCCATTTAGCATCACAGGAGTGTCTAGTAGTGGGTTTCTTGGCATACTGCAAAACCCAAAACACACCCCTCAGAAGATTGGTGTCGAAAAGAAATAAAATCCTATCACCCAGAGAGTCAAATAAAGGGTAGATAAGGGACTATGAATGAGATATCCCTTGTACTGTGCGAGTAGATTCATTCTGTGAGGTAACTTGCAATGACTGCTCTGGCCAATGGATTACAAGGGGGAACCATATGTTGTCTGGGTCAAGAGGAGTCAACAGCAACATTCTGGATGTGTTCCACAAGTCTTGTGCATAACGTTTTGCAATAGAGGAAGAGTGGGATATGCATACAGAAACATCCCCTTCCAGGAAATAGGGTGTCCACTTTCCAAGCCAGAGAACTTGGCACTCTAGAAAAGAACCTAGGAAGTTGCCTACTGATGAACACTGTCCAGGAACATTTCCCCATGAAGCATACACTTATGAGGATCTGTTCTGAACTTGCTCAGAGTGTCTTCCACAAGAGTGGACTCTGAAGGTATGTCAACCACCTGAATGGTCAAGTGATGGTACACTGCAAAATCCCAAACCTGAAGTGACAACAGGCAAAGAAGGTATGACTTTTTGCCCCCATGCTTGCTGATATACCACATGACTCTGGTATTGCCTGTAAAAATCCTTAGAAGGTAGAGTAGCCAAAGGGGTGGAGAGCTTTGGACAGCCAGAATCAGAGTTCTCCTCTCTATGATGTTGATATGGTGTGCCAGCTGTGGAGACCAACCCCCCTGGACCCAGACATTGTTGGAAAATGCTTCTCAACTTTGATCCAAAACATCAGTAGGAACCTGAAAAGGCAGGCTGGGATTCAGAGAGATCTGATGAATCCACCTTTGGAACTCAAGTTTCAGGCAAGGTAATAGAGTAATGGCAAGAGCTAGAATATGGCATTGATGAGGCCAAGTGGTTTTGAGGTACCACTGAAACTTCCTCATATGGAGTCTAGCAAAAGGAACACAAGGAATGGTGGGTGCCAACCCCAGAACTCCAAAGTAATTCACTTGCAGGATACACTGGAAGAAGAAGAAGGAAATGAAAATATGTTCTCAACGACAGGACTCTGGGTGGTTGCAGCAAAGCCATCAATGGCACATTCTGAATCCTGCAATACAGAAAAATATGATCTTGTAAAGGGGTCAACACAGATTTATTTTTGAGGTGAAGGGGTAACAAAATGCAGAAAAAGCACTGCAGATTGCAGATCCTGAAGACGATGATGACACTGGGAGTCAGCTTGAATCAAGACGTCATCTAAATGTGGGAAAAGCTGAATTCCTCGAAGCCTGCAGGAGGTCACCACCAGGACTAGACATTTGGAAAAGATATTTGAGGCCTTACAAAACAGAGAACTGACAATGCAGGACAGAAACACAAAAACTTTCTGAAAACAGGGTGAATAGGAACATGAAGATAAGCATACTTCATATCCAGAGACACCAGGAAACCACTGGGAAACAACAGAGGAAAGAGACTGAACTGACACAGCATGCTGAAGGAAGGAATATTTACAAAAAGTGTTGAAGAAAGAAGGCTCCAGAATAGGCCTCCGAGACCCTTCCTTCCTGGAAACCAGAAACATCTTGGAATAAAACCCTGCACCTTGTTTTTGGGGGGGGGGGGTGAATGGTTTACTGCACTAAAAGATCCTGAAAAATAATGGAGGGACAAGGAAGATATTGGAGAAGACCTGAAAAGGGAGGAAAGGACTTTCAAACCATAAAAATAACTATCCCGGATACAGGAAAGCACCAGAGAGAGTCTATGGTTATCTGATGCCAAACAGGAAAGGACACAGAAACCTGACTAAAAGGCAGAAGTGACTGAATGTCAAATGGAAGCAGATTTGTCGGGGAAAGACTTTGACTCTTAGGACCCCGAGAAGACTTATCAGGAAAAACCATCGCAGAAGACCTCTTACCCCCACAGAAGGCAGTCTCAGGTGCCTCTGGACAAAGGAAGATTTAGATGGGTAATTTCTCTGGAACCCAGATGTAGAAGAATCAATCTGTTTCAGGTCCGGCATTACTTTCCCCTTGTCTTGTAAGATCTTAAAGCTAAGCAGACTGAAATAGATTCTGCTTAGCAAAAGGAGAATCCAGGAGCTTTGACATATTAACAGGGAGATTAAGCATAAACAAGAATACATCATCATACATGCTGATTCAGCTGCCCTAGAAGAGGCATTAGCATCATTACAGCTGCATTTTCTAGAGGGATAAGCCACCTCGGAAATGGTGCACAACAACAAAAAATGCAGAAGTTTAAAGATGGCTGTACAGTGATCAACAGCATAAGTTCAGCTTTCCCAGTAGGATTACTGAAACTGAGATAAAGAGTGCTGCTAAAAATGTTTTTTGGTAAAATTCAGTTACTAGCTAGTAAATGCACTGCGCCTGGATGTCGGCCAGGAAAAAATACATTTGGAAAACATGAAAGAAAATCAACCAGAACAGGTGAAAAAAAACACAGCAAAGATTCTACAGCTATTCAACAAAAAGCAGTTCAAGATTCAGCTTTGGTTCAAGAGATGTCTTCAGTAATTTACAGCAAAAATAAATCAAATGTACTCAGGAATGGTTAAAATAAATGATACAGTGAAGGAATATATCAATTCAAACAACAAAAGGCTGGAAAATAGAAGAAGCTTTAACTAGCCATTAAGGTGAACTGATAAAAACTACAAAAATCAGAGACTGATATGAATAAAAAGCTGTTAAGATATAAGACTTCCCAAGAAGAATTGTTAAATAGCAGAGGTAGAAGACAGAGAGAGCACAAATAACCTAAGATTTTTTGCTATACCAGCAAAACTGGAAGGAACAGACTGTTAATTTTCTGAAAGCACAAATAAGCAACTGGATTGGTGTTCCACAGCAGAATTTGTTAAGTGAAAGTGCACACAGTGTATGCTCCAAAAGTGGCCATAAGAAAGTAGCCAAGACCTGTGTTAGTACAGATGCAATCATAGCATCAAAAAGAGTTGATCTTGACAAAACTGTGGCAGAAGGGTAAAGTGTAGCAAACTGGAGACAGCAGAGTGTTTGTACAAAATGATTACTCACTGTACATCAAGCAGAAGAGAAGCTAATTTATCCCAGCAATCGGAATGTTGAGAGGCAGGTATGAGATTCAAGCTGCTGCATCCAGCTGACATCAGAGTGTTTTTTCCTGGGGAATCAAAGTCATTTTTGATGCAGAACAGGCTAAGGAAGAAGTAGCACTGTACAAAAACGTCAAGGCCAACAAACTAAACTGATAAACCAATACACCGAAAAGGCTCCACGATGGTTGAATGCTTTATTTGATAACACAGCAGCACAGCAACTTGACAAATAAAAACACAGATAAAATCACTAAGCGCTTTCACCCATTCCTAATGTTCGGCATCATCAGAGTGTAATGTAAAATGTAAGTTGCACATCTTATAAGTCTTTTGATAAACACACCTACTTACTAAAATCAATCAGAAAAGTGAATCAATTAAATATACAAGTACAAAATTCATCTAACAAATATACTAAAAAGCCATTAAAAACTTCCTAACAATATACCTAATACAATACCCCCCTCACAAATTAATGAAAACAATTGTGAAAAAAATTATCATGCCATAGTGGACACAGTAATGTATAAATTCATTAAAATATATATATATTTATGTAAGGTATATACAATATATTAAACACAGTAGAACTTGTACTTTAAAATACTAGCAAGTGAAATGTGCTCGTTAATACCTGGTGGCCTTGATGCATCCAGTCTGAGCTGCCTCAAACACACTTTAACCTCCAACAAGGTCTTAAAATCTCCTCCTTTCTCATTGTGTAGAATCCTATCCACCACAAAAAATAAAAACTTCTTAAAATTAGTACAATTCTGTATGTGCATAAAAAGAGTGTCTGTGGTCTTTTTCTCCTTATATCTCTTGTGTGCTCCAAAATCCTAAGTCTTAACTTCCTAATAGTTTTCCCCACATAAAATGTGGGACAGCTTAGGCATGTAGCTATGTATACCACCATCTTTGTTTTGCAGTTGCAGAACCCTGGACACCTTAATGGTTCTGCCAAAGTTGTGCACTGCAACATAGGGTCCATTGTTAATAAACTTGCATGCACTACACAGACCACATTTACTCATCCTAGACTTCCTATATAAATTAAAATTCACATCCATCTCCATTAACTCTTTCAGGGTTTTACCTCTACTATAAGTGAAATCTGATGTAGTACCTAAAATCGTTACCATTTCGTTTGTAAAAACACTTTGCCATGTCTCATACATGATACTCTTTACCTTACCAGCAACATCATTGAAGGGTAAAACCATAGCCCTCCTCCAATTGCCTCCTTCCTCTTCGTTCCTAGTCTTATTAATGTTGTCCATCTTGTCCTTCACTAGGCCCCCTTTCAATATTGGCTTGAACACTGTTTCTTTTCTCACCTACTTCGACCCTTGCCTTTGTCAATATATCTTGGGGGTACCCTCTTTCAATCAACATGTCTACCAAGTTTAACACTTAAACCTGATATTGCTCATCCTCACTAATGAGTCTGGACAACCTTACAATTTGTCCCTTCATAATGTTCTTTTTCTGAAAGAATGGGTGGCAACTTTTGGAAGTGTAAAAATGAGTTGGAGTATGTCTTTTTACGATGTATGTTAAGACTTTAAAGTACCATTTTCTTTGTCCTTATATAATAAAATGTCTATAATAAGGAAGAAGTAACGTTTACCCAATAAAAAGTGAAACAAGCAAGCAGAAGGAGACACCTCATCTCATTCTTCTGACAGGTTCATACACAGACTTTGCCAGTGAAATTGTTTCCAATATTCCAAAACAAAATGTTTGAGAGAGAGAAAAATGGCACAAGAGTTAACAAAAAGAATCAGCACTATCTTGAACATAAAACAGAGTCCGGTGTTGGGAGATGGAGCTGAACAGTAAGAAAACCATCAACTTTGAAATTATTCAACAAATAGAAGACTATAAAGCATCTTAGCACATTTGGGAAATATGATTTTGCAAGAAAAAGGTGGCTAAAAACAATGGAAGTTCATTGACTTTGTTAAATTTGTGGGTGAACTGTAAAGCATATACCCAATTTTACATCACTAATGTTTAGAAATACAATAAAAGAGGGGGAAATAAGTAAAATAATTTTTGTTTTTACTAGTATTTGTATTAAGCATTTAATTATATAAACTGCATGTTATATGTAGTAAAACGGTTTTGTACAGTGTGTATTCAAGTATATTTTAAAGGGGGTCTTTTCAATGACTGCTGTGTGTGTAAAAGATCAAAGTAAACATGTACCTTTTTAGTTGTAAGAAATATATGTTTTACAATATAACAAAAGAAAAAAGGATTGACAAAAGCAAATTTAATATTCATATGCTGAGATATTGGGCTGAGGGTGGGGTGTAACAAGTGCACTGACTATATTACACATAGAATTAGACTATTTTGTCTTTTTATTTTACAGGGATGAATGTCTAGAGGCTTAAGATGTAAACAGGTGTTTTAGTGAAAAAAAGAAGTTATGTCTTACCATAATGTTCCATCTGTGTTGTTCAACTTCTTCATTCATCAATGATGGGTTCGGTTCCGAGCCCTCAGAACCAAGTCGGCCTTTTTACCAAGCTCGCACCAGCCAAAAAACTCTAAAACTAAGTCTTTACCCAGAATGCCCTTCTCCCTGTTACCTCAGATCGAGTTTGCTAGAGAAAAGGAAGTAAAGCCGGGGCCACTTCTGCGCAATTACCCGAGGGCATCACTTAAACCCAAAGCATCCCCCAGGTGCCTTTGGAGAGGGAAGGAGGGTGGGAAGTGATTAATGAAAGAAGATGAACAACACAGATGGGACGTTATGGTAAGACATAACTTTTTTTATCTGATGTTGTTAATCTTCTTTCCATTCATCACTGATGGGACAGAATCCCAAGCTACCTTGAGGTCCACGAGCGGCCCTTATGGAAGAACATTCCTGAGTACCAATGAGCCAAAAGCAGCTCTCCCTCTGGAGACCAAGTCCAATTTGCAATGATTGATAAAGGTATGAGGCTTTGCCCAAGTAGGTGCTGCACAGATATCATCCATGGAAGCACTGGAATGGAAATCTACAGATGTTGCCATAGATCTAGTGGAGTGAACTTTTAACTTTTCGCATAGATTCGTTACTGAGGGAACAGATGAAACATATGCAGTCCATTAGACATTTTGATAAAGTAAACTTGACAACAGCCTCTCCAATTCTGGACCCAGAACAGGAGATAAAAAGCTGTTCAGATTTACGGATAGGTTTCAGCAGTACTCTCCTCTATTGGCAAAATTCGAAAAGAAAACTGGTAGGTCAATGGTCTGGTTTATGGAGAATTCAGAAAAAACTTTGGGGAGAAAGGATGGATTTGTCCAAAGTGATGCTCTGTCTTTATGAAAGACCAGCTAGGGACTCCTGATGCACAATGCCTACAGTGCAGAGACTCTTCTGGCTGACGTGATGCTACCAAGAACAAGGATTTCCAAGACAAAAACTTTAGGTCACACTTCGCAGCAGGTTTAAAAGGTTTCTAAGTCAAAGACTTAAGGACTAGAGTAAGGCACCATGACTCCACGGACTGTCTGACAGGAGGCCTAATGCGAGAAGTTCCCTTGAAGAAAGTCTTGCAAATGCGTAGAGAGATAAGAGGGGTGCCATCTATACCATTGTGGAAATTGCCGCTAGATGTACTCGTACGGTAGAGGCACAGGTTCCATTATCAAAATACCTAGCCAAGTATTGAAGCACTGTAGTAACTGGAGCCAAATACAGGTCTAGCATGTTATCCTTGCACCAGATGGAGAATCTTTTCCATTTATCCTGGTACAGTCTTCTGGTGGATGGTTTATGAGAGGCCAGAATCTCGAACAGGAAAGGAGAGATTAGCTTGCCTGGCTACTAGCAGAAGAGTACGGTTGTGTACACTTACCATAAATGCAGATGCTCAAGTGTATTCACTGTTGAAGCCATTACATTTGGGTTATCTGCTTTCAGTAGCCCTCAGTCGGCCTGATTAACAAAGTCTTGGTCCTGTGTCGGTTGCTGTCCCTTCTTCCATGATGTCAGGTCGTCAGGGGTATAAAACATGCAGCCAATGCCATTACATCAGTTTTTCTTGCCCCAGATGTGAGGTGCCCTCCTAATGGGAAGCAATCAAATTTATAAATACAAGGATATACCTCCAACAAAAAAGCAAATACACCAAACAGCTTTTAGAGCATAGTATGTGAGAGTAGAGGTATAGACAAAAGAAGAAAGGGGGTTGGAGGGAGGTAACCAGGACTGCAACAGTGAATACACTCAAACATCTACATTTATGCTAAGTGTACACAACTGTACTATGTTCTTCGTGTTTCACTGATGCAGTCATTACATTTGGGTAGATTCCCAAAGCTAAGGATAGGAGGAGGAATAGCATTAGGACCAGCTATAAGGCCCTGCAAGACTGCAGTGGCAAAGCCAGCTCTAGATTTAAAAAAAACTGGCAAATGGTAATGCTTGGTGAAAGTATGTACATAACTCCTGGTAGCAGCTTCTAGGATGTCCCTGGTAGGGACACCTCTGAGAAAGGCTGTAGAGGAAGATGCAGCCCTAGTGGCGTGTGGTCTTATCCCCCCCTGTGGTGGAGTGTGGTCTTATCCCCTTATGGGATAGGTTTTCCACGGTGCTTATAGCAGAAATGAATGCAATGGCCTATCCATTTAGAAATGGTTTGCTTTGAAATGGCCTTCCCCTCTGCCCCTGCAGCAAATGCTACCAGCAGTTGTTCAGATTTCCTTTGAGGTTTAGTCCTGTCCAAGTAAAATCTAAGTTGTCTGTGCACATCTAAGGAGTGCAGTATCCATTCCCCTTTGTTCTGTGGATTAGAAAAGAAGGTTGGTAAATGAATGGACTGATTAAGAGCCACACTGGATACTACCCTGGGCATGAAAGAGGGATTTTCCTGAAGGGTTGGAGCTCTCCTGGGTGGTCTTAAGTTTTTAGCCCCTCTGAGGAACTGCTTGAGCAGTGGATGAGAGAAGAGGGGTGGTTCTGTGTTATAATGGGCTGAGGCATGAATTTTGACGGAGGAAAAAGAAAGGCCCTTGTGAAGCACCTCAGTTAAATATTGAAGAATCTGAGGTAAAGATTTTCTAGTACTAGGCCTACTTGCCTCCAAAATGACATCCCATACTTGTCTGAGGGATGGTAACAGAGAGATTAGGTAATTAGCCAGGCTGCCAGGTTCATGGTTTGAAGCTGAGGATGCAGAATCTGTCCCTCCTGCAGTAACAGCAGGGTAGGGGTCTGAGGCAGGTGCCATGGAGCCAGCAGTGACACACTGCGCAAGAGGGGGTACCAGTGTTGGCCTGACCAGTATGGTGCAATCAGTATTGTCCTTGGTTTGTCCTGTTTGATCTTTAGTAGTACCTTGGAGAGGACAGGCAGAGGAGGAAAGGCATAAACTGATGGATTTTTCTAGATGAAGGACAGGGCATCCACTTTCCAAGCTTGTTTGTGGGGAGTCCTTGTGCAGAATTTATCCAACTGGTAGTTCTGGGGGGACGCAAACAGGTCTATATCTGGGATCCCCCATTTGTTTACAAACACGTTGAAAATCTTTGGTTCCAGTTTCCACTCATGTGAGTCCATGAGATTTCTGCATAGTTCATCTGCCAGTGTATTTAGTTTTCCTGGCAGGAATTGGGCCTGTAGGTGCACTTAGTAGCTCAAGGTTGGGTTCCACAGAGCCATGGCTAGTCTGCAGAGGGGGTATGAATGGGTACCCCCCTGCATGTGTATGTACCACATAACAGTGGTGTTGTCCGTCTTTGCCATTAGATGTCCTGGAAGAACGTGGTCCTTGAAGACTGCCAGAGCATTTTGTACAGCTAACATTTCTTTTTGATTGATATGCAGGTGCATTTGACTTGGGTTCCATTTGCCCTGAAAGCACTTCCCTGCCAGGTGAGCCCTCCATGCATAGTCTGATGCATCTGTTGTTAGGGTTTGGGCGGCAGGGGGTAGAGTGAATGTTAGTCCCTTGTTTTGGTGGCAGGCCTCTGCCCACTAAAGGAATTCTAACTGTAGGCAAGGTATGACAGGAATCATTGCTTCTAGATCCTGAGAATGTTGACACCACAGGCTTTTCAGATACCATTGTAGTTTTCTCATATGCAGTCTTGCATATGGAATTAGGAGAATGCAGGAGGCCACGAACCCCAAGGCTTACAATAATTGCCTTGCAGATAGCAGAGCTTTTGTGGCCATTAGTTTGAAGTAAGTTGTCAAATGAATTTGTTTCTCTGGCATGAGGAAAGCCATCTGGGAAGTTGTGTTCAAGCTTGCTCCCAGGCATGTAATTTGTTGACAGGGTACAAGATGTGATTTCTTTTCGTTTATGGTGTTCCCCAGACAAGTTAGCACTTTTTGTACAAATGCCAGATGATTCAAAAGCATGTCCTGGCTTTCTGCCTGAATTAGACAATCGTCCAGGTATGGGTATATTTGAATATTTCTTTGCCTGCAAAATGCAATGACTAGAGCTATGTACTTTGGCTTATCTACTGCGCCCAGGGTATTCACAAAGGGCAGTGCAGAGAACTGATAGTGCATGTAGCCTGCTTTGAATCGTAGGTATCTTCTGCAAGATTCCCTAATTCGGAAGTGCAGGTAGGCTTCCATTAAATCTAGTGTTGCCAACCAGGCATCCTTGCTTAGCATAGGAAGCAAAGTACAGTTGTGTACACTTACCATAAATGTAGATGTTTGAGTGTATTCACTGTTGCAGTCATTACATTTGGGTAATCTGCTGGCAGGTTGCCCTCAGTCGGCCTGAATATCAAAGTCTTGGGTCCTGCGTCGGTTGCTGTCTCCTCTTCCATGACGTCAGGTCATCAGGGGTACAAAATAGGCAGCCGACGCCATCTTCTTTAGTTTTCTTGCCCCATATGTCAGGTGGCCCCCAAATGGGGAGCAAAAATGTATATAAATATATAACTATAAATACATGCAATGGTCACAACATAAACTTTACCTTCATCTAAAAGCAAATACACCACAAAGGCTGTAGAATATAGTGAAGGAAAGACAAGCTGTAGAATAAAGAGGAATAGCGGGTGGGTAACCCGGACTGCAACAGTGAATACACTCGAACATCTACATTTATGGTAAGTGTACACAACTGTACTATGTTCTTCGTGTTTCACTGTTGCAGTCATTACATTTGCGTAGGATCCCAAAGCTATGGATGGGAGGCTGGAGCTAAATAGCATTAGGGGCGGCTATAAGGCCCTGCAGAACTGCACTGGCAAATCCTGCCTTGGACTTAAAGAGAGGCAGATGATAATGCTTTGTAAAAGTATGAACAGAACTCCAAGTAGCAGCTTCTAGAATGTCTTTGGTTGGTACCTCTCTGAGAAAAGCTGCTGATGTAGATGCAGCCCTGGTGGAATGAGACCTAATTCCCTTGGGCACTGGTTGACCATGATGCAAATAGCAAAAACGAATGCAGTGGCTTATCCACTTTGAAAAAGTCTGCTTTGAAATAGCCTTTCCCTCTGATCCTGCAGCAAATGCCACCAGTAGCTGCTCAGTTTTTCTTAGAGATTTGGTCCTGTTTAAGTAGAATCTTAGTTGTCTGTGCACGTCCAAGGAATACAGAATCCGCTCCCCCTTGTTCTGCGGATTTGGATAAAAGGCTGGCAAGTGAATAGTTTGGTTAAGAGCCACACTGGATACCACCTTAGGCATAAAAGAAGGATTTTTCCTGAGGGACACCCTGTCTGGGTAAAATATAATAAAAGGCTCCACAGCCATGAGGGCCTGTAGCTCTGAAACCCTTCTTGCTGAAGTGATTGCCAGAAGAACGGCTGTTTTCCATGATAAAAAACTTTATATCTGCAGTAGCAGTTTGTTCAAATGGAGGCAGGGTGAGCTTTTCCAACACAAAATTGAGGTCCCATGCAGGAATTAGTGATCTTCTGGGAGGCCTTGAATTTTTGGCCCCTCTAAGATACTGTTTTAGCAAAGAATGAGAAAAGATCGGTGGCTCTGTGTTGTAATGAGCCGAGATGGCTGAGGCATGGATTTTTATTATAGGTTCATAGGTAGATACTAGGCTATCTGCCCTAGGGCATTTATAAGCCTAGCCAGAGTGTATTTGGCTTCCGCCTCCCTATTAGATTAGCCTACTGTGCCTCTGTAAAGTAGGTCACAGAAGGTACCCTTTTAAGATTAGTTTACTGTGCCTCTGTCTAGCAGGGACACAGAAGAGATCCCAGGGGTGAATTTGCGATTTCCCATCCACGCGTCCAGATTTCGCTTGAAGAGGGTCAGCGAGGGGCTATGTCTAACATGAACTGGGATTCTATTCCAGAGTGAGGGGAGCCTCTGGGAAATGAATCTGTCCCTCCAGCATGTCCTATTTATTTTTGTGCTGAGGTTTAAGTCCCTGGAGCATGTAGCTCTAAGGGACTTGGATTTTTTGAGGTGGGGCATGTCCATTAATTCTGGGTTTGACATGGCTTTGTATGTCAGGCATAGATCTCCTCTGAGTAGGCGGAAAGCAACTGAGTAGAGTTGGAGTTTCTTTAGTCGAGCTGCATAGGACATCTGTTTGTAGCCCATGATCCTCTTGGTGAGGTACTTTTGGGGTCTCTCCAGTTGCTGCAGGTGTCGGGTAATGTACATCCCAAAAGGGGCATTGTATTCAATTATGGGCCTGATGAGTGATGAGTAGAGGGGCACAATTACCTCTCTTGATCTAGATGCAAACCCTTTCATGATAAGGTGGGCTATATAGAAGGTCTTTCTAACCACTTTGGCAACGTGATTATCAAAGGAGAGATTACTATCTACGTTGGTCCCCAAATCTCTAATTACTTCTTCCATACTTAATGGAATACCACCTATGTGGTAATTTGTGGGCACCTTGATTTTCCCAAAGGGGATGACTATGCACATTTTAGCATTTAGCTTGAGGCTGTAGCTCTGGCACCAAACATCCGTCTCTGTGAGACCCTTTTGGAGGATGCTTGTGTCAGCTGGAGATTTGATTATGGCCCCCAGTTTGCAGTCATCTGCGAACTTTGTCAGCCATAATCCACCCGTGTTAGCCTGAACCTCAGAGAAGTATATACCGAACAAGAGAGGTCCCAGAACTGAGCCCTGTGGGACGCCACTTGTAACTGGTTTGGATTCGGACATGGCACCTGCGATTCTGACCATGTGGGTTCTATCTCTGAGCCAGTTTGCAACCCATCTTGTGATATAGGGGTTGATATTTAAGCTGGTAAGCTTATTTATGATGCCCGAGTGGGGTATTGTGTCAAAGGCTTTTGCGAGGTCCAGGTAGGCTGTGTGGACTACCTTGCCCTCATCTATGGCTTTGGTAACTGTTTCAAAGAAATCAACTAGGTTTAAGAGGCAAGATCTGCCATTAACAAAGCCGAATTGGGTAGGGTCCAGTGTCTGGAGGCTCCCAATGTCTTTGTTTATGAGTTCCATGATAATGCACTCCATAGCTTTACAGACCAGACTAGTCAGGCTTATGGGGCGATAGTTCCCGGGGTCCGTTGTGGCACCACCTTTGTGGAGTGGGACCACTGTAGCTGTACGCCATTCTTTGGGTACATATCCTGTAGTAAGGCTAAGTTTGAACAGTGACTTAATGTGAGGGTTCAGTTCTTCTTGGAGCTTGTGTAAAACACAGTCTGGGACACCGTCCGGTCCCATAGATGCTGTATTTTTTGCTTTGGAGAGGGCAGCTTTCACCTGTGCATCTGTGATGTCAGGGAGGTTACATTCAGATGGGATAGGCATTTGCTCCTTTGGGGGGGAAGGGGGGGAGAAGTTTGCGCTGAATCTGTATGGCAGGATGCTGGCTATGTCTGTAGGTTCGGTATATTTTGTACCGTTATGCAACAATTCAGAGCATATCTGGGAGTTTCCACCCATATTCCTGACATAACTAAAGAAGGCCTTGTGATTATCTTTAGTGTCTAGGGCAATTTTTCTTTCGAAACTGGCCTTTGATGATTTTATGAGGGATTGAAGTTTCTTGCTAATACTGATCAGAGAGGCCTTTCCTTTTTGGGATTTTGCTCTGTCATGTAGTAGCTTCCTCCTTCTGTTGTATAGCTTATTTATGGCCGGAGTCCACCAGACCGGTCTCCTGTTTTTGGAGGAGTGAGTCTTGGTTTTATTTGGGATAGCACAATCCATGCATTCCTGCAGGTGCTCATAGAATGCATCTGTAAAGGATTCGGCGGATTGGGCTGTATTATCCTCTGGCCCGGGGGCTTTGAAGGATTCCACCTCAGTCTTGAGGAGTGCAAAGTTGGCTTTTGAGAAATTCTTTACAGTGATTTCCTTGGCTGGGGGTGGGGACGGGATATGGATGTCCAGGGAAATTTGTTTATGGTCTGATCTTACCAATGAGGGGTTTACCTCTGGTGTGGAACATACATGTTGGTGATGACCAGGTCCAATATGTTGTTCCCTCTTCTCGGAGTGGTGACCAGTTGTTCCATCGCATTAGAGTTTATAAATTCAAGGAGTAACCAGAAACAAGGCAAGTAAAACCAAATAAAACACAAGGCACTGCTCCGATACAATGAAGGCTGTCTTTTGGTACTCCAGGACCTGCACGGTCCAAAAAATCAAAGCCCAAGGGTAGTCTGATAAACTATTTTGACAGAAAAACATGCCACAAATGGCTACTAAAACATAAAAATAAACTGTGTATAATACATAATACATAAACGTTCACTGATTGAGCGCTTTCATCTCCATCCGGAGACTTCTTCAGAATCAATATACCAACATGAAAATCAGTCTTTATACATTATTTCAAACAAAATCATTGGCTGGCAATAAATTACTTAATTGATAATTATGATTTAAAGGTCAAGTATATAAAAAAGGAAGAAACAGTAAAACCAGTGGGTTGAAATACAGAGATTTAAAACAAGTTATTTGAAGCAACATTTTTCTGAGCTGTCTATACTAGAAGGATGATGGACATTTTGGACAAGGAGAACCATTATGGATTTGTTTCTAGGAATGAGATAAACATTTCATATAAGAAGATAGATTTAATATTGGAAGATAATTTGCTACAAGGACTGATTGATATTGATTTATATAAATTTTTAAAAGTACCTAAACCAGTTATACCTGTTATTTTCGGTATACCGAAAATACACAAGTCCCTACATGATCCACCTATGAGGCAGTTTCCTCACAAGGATCTAAAACACAACCCTTAGCAATTTATGTGGACACCAAGTTAAAGAAATTTTATAACAACTATATTCACATTTTGATAGATTCATGGGATTTTTTGAATAAAATTGGAAAGCGTCCATATATGGATGAAATTATATTTATTACCATTGATGTTAGGGACTTATTTTCTGTAATACCTCAGACAGAGGGGCTGATATGGTTTGAAAGAATGTTGACAGAGATGGATTTTTTTTAACAGCAGATGAATACAAACTGGTTTTAGAAAACATGGAATTAGTCCTAAAGTATAATTATGTTTATTTTCAAGGAGACTACTACCATCAAAAAGAAGGTGTAGCAATGGGATCGGCATGTGCCCCAATATACGCAAATATAATTATGCTTTATTGGGAGTGTCAACACGTGTTTAATTCGGAGTATAGCCAATATATTATTAAATATTTTCGTTTTTTGGATGACATTTTTGTTCTATGGAATGGTACTTATGATAGTATAGAAAAGTTTGTACATTATATTAATCATAGTACTACTTTTTTACAATTTACATACCAAATAGGTAAAGATGAAATACACTTTTTGGATGTAAAATTGAACAAAGACTATGAAAATAAATGTTATAAGTCCAATATTTATAGGAAGGAACACTATTCCAATGCTTATTTACATTTTGAAAGTGACCACCCCTACCAACTAAAAAAAAACACTGTAAAAGGGCAAATGATTAGAATGACTAGAATGATCTCGGACATGGATGAATTTTCAAACGAAATCAATGATGTTGAAAAAAATGTTCCTTGAAAGGGGGTACCCATCTGAATTAACTAAATCCATTAAGGAATATGTCCAGCTAGGAAGGGGTAATAAATATGTCCCCTATTGACTAATGGTGACACTTTGACCATAAACTCTAACTTGAATGTAAAGACTAGTACTCTTAACCGGCAGGAAACAAGTAGTTTAGATAAAATACCATATTTAACTCTTACTTATTACAAAGGTATAGGATGGTTGAAAAAATGCATAAATGAAACATGGGAAATGTTTAAAAATATGCCAACAAAAACTAATATATTTCAATATACAATAAAATATAGTTTTAGGAGGAATAAAAATATTAAGAATATTATTGAGAAGAACAAGATTAATGCAGGAGGGACCTGTACAAAACTTGGAACTTTTAGGTGTGGGAGATGTGCACAATGTACCTATATTGCCGGGTGTAAAGAAATTAGAATACCCAGTTTGGGAATGACTTTAAGGGCAAATAGGTACAATAGTTGCTACTCCAAAGGGGTAATTTATTTGGCCTTTTGTGGGACTTGGAGTTACTATATAGGAAAAACAGAACGTCATCTCAGGACTAGGATTTATGAACATATCAGGGACATAAACAAGCATAATGAAAACAATGCCCTGTATAGACAAGAGGCAAATTACAAACTCTGGGTATTGGAAGAAGTTAACTACCCAGAAAGGGGTGGTGATTGGGAGACGCAGCTGGAATTTAGAGAGATGATTTGGCAACTGAGACTCTATGCATGTTGTAGCAAGGGTCTCAATGACCACATTTCTAGTACCCCGGCATTAAAACTCCTTGCAGCTGACCCAAAGAGGCATGGGAACAATAGTATTTACAAATAATTTGGTAATAATATGAGTATTTTTATATTCCCATGAATTAATGTACGTAAGAAATATATAAAAAAAATTTATTCACTATATATTTCATGTATTAATTTTCAATTTGAAGACACCTTATTTTGCATCATATTCGTATTTTATACATATACACTATACAATATTTTTTACTATTTGGATAGTTTTTATTTACATTTATTTATATGTATTTATATATATTTATTTATATTTTTTATACATTTTTTATATATTTATATATTCATTATATATTTATTTATGAATATGTATGATCATATGTACTGCATTTTAGGGTTTACATTTATATTTGGTTTGAGAACTTATGCCTTAATTTAAAAGACAGCTCAGAAAAATGTTGCTTCAAATAACTTGTTTTAAATCTCTGTATTTCAACCCACTGGTTTCTTCCTTTTTTATATACTTGACCTTTAAATCATAATTATCAATTAAGTAATTTTATGCCAGCCAATGACTTTGTTTGAAATAATGTATAAAGACCGATTTTCATGTTGGTATATTGATTCTGAAGAAGTCTCCGGATGGAGATGAAAGCGCTCAATCAGTGAACGTTTATGTATTATACACAGTTTATTTTCATGTTTTAGTAGCCATTTGCAGCATGTTTTTCTATTAAAATAGTTTTTTATCAGACTACCCTTGGACTTTGATTTTTTTGGACCGTGCAGGTCCTGGAGTGCCAAAAGACAGCCTTCATTGTATCGGAGGAGTGCCCTGTGTTTTATAAATTCAAGGAACCGTTGGGCGAGGGTGTTTGGGCTTGAGTAGTTTTCCCAGTCAATGTTTGGGTAGTTGAAGTCACCCAATATCATAGTGTTTGGAGAGACCTTCATATTCTCCAGTGTTCTCAGGAATGCCAAGTGGGGTTCCTGTAATAGGGAGGGTGTTCTGTAGCAGGCTACAAACGGAAAGGCAGTTTTGCCCGCTGTTAGTTGCACATGGATGGTTTCCGATGCTTCGTGCAGTGCCACTAACCTGGAGGTGTAGGTATCTTTGATGAATATAGATACTCCCCCTCCTTTTGTGCTTCGGTCTGAGTTTTGGGGCCGAAACCCATGGTATGAGTTATAACCTGGTAGTGCTGGGGTGCTCTCAGGAGCCTTGAACCAGGTTTCACTTGCGAACTGCTTCTGCTTCGGGCACCGCGCGGCAAGAAAGACTGGAGAAAATGGCGTTGGCTGGTTCCTTTATACCCCTGTCGCACTGACGTCAGGGAAGAAGCGACGACAACCGACGCCGGACCTAGACTTTGGAATTCGGCCGACCGAGGACCCGCCTGACGGCAGGAGAACCCATCTGTTATGACTGCAGCTGTATGCACGATGAACATCTAAGAGGTAAGATTAATTAACTACAGAGAAATTTAGGACGAAATTTTAAAGTTAAGCAACTCACAAAGTATCTCTATCAAAACTCAAGTGTGGAAACTGCGATGACAGCAAATATCTGAGGGGGTAGAGAGGGAGGAGCTCAAGAGCTGGATATGAAGTCTGGAATATGCAACAGAGTTGGATCCGAGGGTCAGACCCAAATCCAAACATTGAGGAAGAATGAAAAAGAGAACATCAGATCCAGTCTTAGTAGGAGAGTTCCTTTGAAACCTGGGAATAAGCGAGATCAAAATCTGCTTAAAATCGTTCATAACCTTATCTTGATCCTGTAAAGTCTAGAAAAGGTAAGCCACAGCAGTATCAAATAAATTCTGGTTATGTAAGGGAGCATCCAGAAGCTTTGCTTTATCATCTGGTAGGGCTTGAAGCCAAAGCCAAGAATACCACCTTATCACCAAGCCAGAGGCAGCAGCCCTAGAGGATGAACCAGATGCATCACAACTGCATTTAACAGAGTGACAGGCAACATGAGAAGTGGAAGCGAGCAAGGAGAGAACTGAGGTCTTACTCTCATAGTCAGGCATGTCAGAAAATCTTCTCAATCTAGGAAAGAAGAAACAGAATGCACCTTGTCATACGAGTCTGTTAATTGATAACCATGAAGGCTAAAGTAGTTGAAGTGTATAACTTCTTATCAATCCTCTCCATGGCTCTACAGTCCTTATCTGAAGGAAGAAGCTTGGAAGAAGGTAACAGCCTAGAAGGCTTATCAGTAGATACAAGAAATCACTGCAGGATCAGATGAAGGGCACTTGTACAAAAACATGCAGGCATCCAAGCACCTTACAGAACTATTAGGTTTCTTAGGAGCTGGAGGTTAGGAATCTGGAATCAGAGAAGGTATCTAAGAGAGCAGCAAACACAGGATGGACAGCTGAAGATTTAGGGGAGTCCATCTATAATAACTCATAACAACGTTTCTGGACATCTGATATTTGAGAGCAATCCCATATGAAATTCTCCATCATACACAGGACCATGTCTCCAAAGGAAAGATTTCTCCCCTCTCATAATCATAGTCTAAAGGTGAAGGCAATTTTGAGGAACAGGGTAAGAAGTCAGCCACGGGGTCAGAATCCTTGTCCAAAACTCCAGGTCTCTAGCCCTCTTAGGGGTAGAGGATAAAGAGCAGGAACCAAAATCCCCTGAGGGGGCTTCAATACCATCAAGGCAATGAACAGGCCTCAAGTGAAATACTGCCATTCCCTTTGTGGATTCCTGGAGGCTGGCACCACATGCTTCGTCTTCTGCCTTTCCTTCACTGGCACAGCCGCTCTAACAAAATGTGGAGGTTCAGACCCCTGTCCAGATTCAATTAAGGTACCTGCCACCTCCTTCCTAACAAGGATCAGAGGAATCCCTCTATGCCTCTCAGAAATAAGCAACTGTGATCCCCTCTCAACATCCATGGAAGACATCTGCAAAGGCTCAGAGGACATGCAAGACGCAGGTTCTGTGTCTGCCTTAGAGAAGGTCATGGTAGAATAAACTAAAAGCATTTCCGGACTATCCTCTGGGTTCTCACTCACCACAAAAAACATCCAGTGGGGGATGGACAACAGCAGACATATGTCCAGACTTCTTGGCCCCCTTTTTGAGTGGCAGCTGTAGCTCAGGGTGAGTGGATTCTGCTATGGTACCTTGGGCCAAAAGCTTGAGACTTTGTTTCTCGAGGTAAATGGAAAGTGAAGAAAGGTGGCTAGCAAAGCACTGGGTACAAAAGTCTGATGGAACCCCAAGTGTGGTCACGAGATGCACCTAAGCAAAACAGACACCTACTGTGGCAGTCTTTACGGGGAATCTGCCTCCCACACTGACATTTCCCTTTCTTGGATGACATGTAACCCACTGAACAATGTAAGAAAAAAAATCCCAATACGGTATTTATTCGAAAATTGTACACTTGGTATAACCAGCAAAGTGAAGGGTGTTTAGACTGATGTACAATAATGGCATTCGGACTGGTTGCATCAAAGTTCTGAGTTGTGAAACTTACGTCATCTTTATGCCTTACGTTTGCATAAGGGCACACATCTGACATATGCTTCCTAGGTAAAAAAGGCTTTGGTATACTGACCAGACATTAGGCTGTCCTTGGCAGGAGATCCCAGAGGTGATGAATACTGCAATTGTGGCATGGAAACACATCTTTCATATCCAAAGTGTTTTTTGTCCATCTCAACCTTTGGAACAGAATTCCCAGCTACTAAGAATGCACTGTGATCCTACGAGAGAACATTCTGCAAAATGGTGGAACCAAAGGAAGCTCTAGACCAAGACTGAATGTCCAGTTTACAATGGGACACAGAGATAGGAGTGTTAGACCAAGTAGCTGCCACACAAATCTCAATAGAGGCCTAAGTGAAAAAGGCAGCTCAAGTAGCAACTGATCTGGTGGAATAATCGGCAGAGAAATTCCTTTTGGGGAGTATGCAAAGGAGATGCAATCAGAAAGCCACCTGAATAGGGTTACTTTGTAAGCAGGCTTACAAAGTCGTGCTTTAGACAGGGAACAAAAAAGTTGATTAGATTTCCTAACATTTTTTGTCTTGTCCGGGCAATGGAGTAAATATTCTTCCTTGTTACAGAAATTTGGAAAGAAAGCAGATAAGTGAATGGACTGATTCACATGAGACTCAGAATGCACCTTAAGCAGACCTTAAGACTCTGTTCTTAAGGTGACTCTACCCTTAAGGAAACCTGGAAAAGGAGAAACAGGGGCTAGTGCATGAAGCCCATCCTTTTTCTGGTAGCTGTTACAAGCAAAAAGCATCTTCCCAGGCAAGACCTTTAGAGAAACTGTGGCTGCCAATTTCAGAGGAGATCTGGTAAGAACTTGCAATACCAAGCTGAAGTCTTGAGGTACTGAATCATGAGCAAGTGAACATAATAAAAAGTTACATCACAGAAAAGCCTTGGAAAGCTCATTGGCCACCAGAGGTATATTATCCATGCTAACGTGAAAGTCAGAAATGTTGGCTAACTGAACTTCAATGGTACAGTTACTGAGACCAAATTCCACACAGGAAATACAAGATAGCATCCTAGGGAGCAGAAAAGGGTATCCAAACAACAAACCTCTATTCCATTTATCATCATAAATGTTTCTACTGGTAGGCTTCTGAGAAGAAATTAAATGAATAACTCTCTCGGAGAGCTAGGGATCACTGGCCATCAATGGAATTGGAAAAACCAAGCGGTTAGTTTGAGGGAGTAAAGATTCGGGAGAGGTACACCTGACAGATATCGGACACAGGACAGAGTCCAGAACCCAGGGTGGGTGAAAAAGGTGAGGCTAAAAGAAGAGGAACCAAACTTATAGGGGCCAAAACAGAGCAAGGAGGATCACAGCTGCACTACAACGGGCTGTCTTCTGAAAAAAAGTTTCTTATCTGAGGAGTTGGGGAGTAACTGTACAGAAGACCAAGGCGCCAAGCATGCAAGACAGCGTCCTTTCTTGATTGCCCCTTTGAAGTGATTACAGCATAGAAACTGCTGCGACTGGTGCTGGATGGGGAAGCAAATAGGTCACAACAGAGGAAGCCTAGCTGCTAAAAATCCACATCACTATGTCCAGATTCAGAGACCACAAGTGAGACAGAAGAATTTGTCTGCTCAGACTATCCTCCAGAATGTTACATTTACCTGGAATGCATGTTGCGATCGGAAACCACTGAGAGAACATCACCCACTGCCAAACCTTCATAGTCTCTCAACACAGAGGATAGGACTGAGTTTCTCCTTGCTTGTTCATATATCACACCACCGACATGTTGCCAGTCTGAATGGTGATCAAATCCTTGGGGAGAAAGTCCTGAAACACCTGTTACACTAGGAGGACCTCTTAAATCTCTAAGATGCTGATGTGAAGACTAGCCTTGGAATGAGACACAGTGCCCTGGATAGTCTTCCCCTCAAAATGCCCCCCCCCCCCCAAAAGGGACGAATCTGTTATCACCATGGCCTGAGGATGGGGCAGAAAGTACAGTTGTGTACACTTACCATAAATGTAGATGCTCGAGTGTATTCACTGTTGCAGTCATCACACTTGGGTTATCTGCCTGCAGGTAGCCCTCAGTCGGCCCGATAACCAGTCTTGGAATTTCTGCGTCGGATGCTGTCGCCTCTTTCATGACGTCAGGAGTACAAAACATGCAGCCGACACAATTACATCAGTTTTTTTGCCACAGACGTCAAGAAACCCCAAAATAGGAAGCAATTACATGGTGTGGAACACCTCCAGTACAAAGTAAATACCACTGCCATAAGATATGGCCCAAAAAAGAGGACAGGTAGAAAGTATAGAAAAGTCAGAGAGCTGGAGGGAGGGTAACCAGGACTGCATCAGTGAATACACTCTAAAGTGTACACAACTGTACTATGTTCTTCGTGTTTCACTGTTGCAGTCATCACACTTGGGTTGACTCCCAAAGCTGAAGAAAGGTGGAGGCAGTCAATAAGTATTAGGGCTGGCTACCATGCCTTGTAAAGCTGCTGTAGCAAATCCAGCTCTGGATTTAGAAAAGACAGGTAAATGGTAATGCTTGGTGAAGGTGTGTACTGAACTCCAGTTTGCAGCTTCCAGGATGTCCCTGGTAGGGACTCCCATGAGAAATGCTGTAGAGGATGAGGTAGCCCTAGTGGAATGGGTTCTGATCCCCTGTGAGGTAGGTTTTCCATGGTGCCTGTAGCAGAAATGGATGCAGTGTGCTATCCATTTGGAGATGGTTTGCTTTGAAATGGCCTTGCCCTCTGCCCCTGTAGCAAAGCTGACTAGCAGATTTTCTGAACAGTCAGGTCCTGTTAAGGTAGAACCTAAGCTGTCTGTGCACATCCAAGGAGTGCAGGATCCTTTCCCCTTTATTCTGAGGATTAGGAAAAAAGGTTGGTAAATGGATTGGTTTAAAGCCACACTGGATACCACCTTGGGCATAAATGATGGGTTAGTCCTGAGGGAAACCCTGTCCACATGGAAGATAATGAAGGGTTCCACAGCCATAAGGGCCTGTAACTCAGACACTCTTCTAGCTGACATGATGGCTAAAAGTAATGCTGTTTTCCAAGAGAGGAATTTTAACTCTGCTGTAGCATCAGGCTCAAAAGGGGGAAGCATGAGCTTCTCTAGTACAAAGTTAAGGTCCCAAGCAGGACTGGAAGATCTCCTCGGGGATCTTAAATTGTTAGCTGCTCTCAGGAACTGTTTGACTAGAGGGTGAGAGAAGAGAGGTGGCTCAGTATTGTAATGAGCTGTGATGGCCTTGTTGATCCAGGCAGATATGATCTGTTTGGATACGGCCTTCCCCAGAGATCTAGGGTGGAAGGAAATGAAAAGCTGGTTAGCCTGTCTGAAGGACTTGGTTTTATACAAGTAAAACCTGAGTTGTCAGTGCACATCCAGGGAGTGCAGTACTCTCTCACTGTCCCCCTGTGGAAAAAAAAAGGTAGGTAGATGTATGGCCTGGTTAAGGGACAGGTCATTCACCACCTTGGACATGAAGAATGGGTTAGTTCTAGGGGTAACCCTGTCCTTGTGGACGACTAGAAAAGGAGGAATAGCCATAAGGGCTTGTAGCTCTGATACTCTTCTGGCTGAGGTCAAGTCCACTAGTAGTACAGTTTTCCATGTGCAATATTTTAGAGAAGCTTTGTCTGCTAGCTCAAAGAGAGCCAGTGTAAGTTTTTCCAGAACATAGTTAAGATCCCAAGGAGGGGGGGGGGGGGATGGCTTCATGGGAGGTCTGAGGTGAAGTACCCCTTAAGGAAGAGCTTAGAAGGGACTCTGGATGCTAGTGGGGGATCCAGAGGAAGTCATGCTGAAATTGCAGACAGATTAGTTTTGATGGAAGAATAAGCCAAACCATTCTGCAGTAGCTCACACAGGTAAGACAGGATGACAGGGGGATCGCTAGAAAGCAAGTCCAGCTGTCTTTTGTGACACCATAAAATAAATCTTTCACATACAGAAAGGTAGGATTTTCAAGTATTTGGTTTCTAGGCTTCCTGCAGGACACTGAGCACATCTTCGTTGTAAAGGTGTCTGAAGGGGATCAGAATCCTATCAACCACAGTGTGAGGTGCAGAAGATGCCACTGTGGATGAATCTGGGATCCCTTCTGTTGTGAGGAGGTCCACTCGGGGGGTAACTTCTGGTGACTGCCTTTGGACAGTTGAAGGAGTAGGGGAAAAGTACAGTTGTGTACACTTACCATAAATGTAGATGTTCAAGTGTATTCACTGTTGAAGTCATCACATTTGGGTTATCTGCTTGCAGTAGCCCTCAGTCGGCCTAATTAACAAAGTCTTGGATCCTGCTTCGGTTGCTGTCCCTTCTTCCGTGACGTCAGGTCATCAGGGGTATAAGACACGCAGCAGACGCCATTACATCAGTTTTTCTTGTCCCAGATGTCAGGTGCCCCCCTAATAGGAAGCAATTAAATCTATAAATATACAAGGTTATACCTCCAACAAAAAAAGCAAATACAACAAAAAGCTTTTGCGCATAGTAAAGGAGAGTAGAGGTATAGCCAAAAGAAGAAAGGGGGCCAGAGGGAGGGTAACCAGGACTGCAACAGTGAATACACTCGAACATTAACATTTATGGTAAGTGTACACAACTGTACTATGTTCTTTGTGTTTCACTGCTGCACTCATCACACTTGGGTAGATTCCAAAGGTAAGGATGGGAGGAGGAAATTAGATAGTATTAGGACCAGCTATAAGGCCCTGCAAGACTGCAGTGGCAAAGCCAGCTCTGGATTTAGAGAAAATTGGCAGATGGTAATGCTTGGTGAAAGTATGTACATAACTCCAGGTAGCAGCTTCTAGGATGTCCCTAGTAGGGACGCCTCTGAGAAAGGCTGTAGAGGTAGATGCAGCCCTGGTTGAATGGGGTCTGATCTCCTGTGGGATAGGTTTTACATGGTGCTTGTAGCAGAAATTAATGCAATGGCCTATCCATTTGGAAATGGTTTGCTTTGAAATAGCCTTCCCCTCTGCCCCTGCAGCAAATGCCACCAGCAGTTGCTCAGATTTCCTTTGAGATTTAGACCTGTCCAAGTAGAATCTAAGTTGTATGTGCACAGTATCCGTTCCCCTTTGTTCTGTGGATTAGGAAAGAAGGTTGGCAAATTAATGGACTGATTAAAGGCCACACTGGATACCACCTTGGGCATGAAGGAGGCATTGGTCCTGAGGGACACCCTGTCCGCATGAAAGATGATGAAAGGCTCCACTGCCATAAGGGCCTGTAATTCAGATACCCTTCTTGCTGAAGTGATTGCTAAAATGAAAGCTGTTTTCCAAAAAACAAATTTTAAGTCTGCAGTAGCAGCTGGCTCGAAAGGGGGAAGAGTGAGTTTCTCCAATACAAAGTTAAGGTCCCAGCCTGGAGTTGGAGCTCTCCTGGGTGGTTGTAAATTTTTTGGCCCCTCTGAGGAACTGCTTCTGCAGTGGATGAGAGAAGAGGGGAGGTTCTGTGTTATAATGAGCTGAAATGGCTGAGGCATGAATTTTGATGGAGGAGAAAGACAGGCACTTGTGAGGCATCTCAGTTAAATACTGTAACATCTGAGGTAAAGTGGGCACTGCTGTGCTCATCCCTTGAGATTGGTTCCAGGCACAGAATCTTTTCCATTTTTCAGCATAAGATTTTCTAGTACTAAGCCTCCTTGCCTCTAAAATGATATCCATCACTGGTTTACTGAGGGATGGTAAAGGATAGATTAGGTATTTAGCCAGGCTGCTAGGTTCAGTGTTTGAAGCTGAGGGTGCAGAATCTGGTTCTCCTGGTGAAAGTCTGAGGCAGGTGCCATGGGGCCAGCAGTGACACACTGCGCAAGAGGGGGTACCAGTGTTGGCGTGGCCAGTCTGGTGCAATCAAAAATCTTCCTTGGTTTGTCTTGTTTGATCTTTAGTAGTACTTTGGAGAGCAGAAGCAGAGGAGGAAAGGCATAAACTGATAGGTTTTTCCAGCTGAAGGACAGAGCATCCACTTTCCAAGCTTGTTTGTGGGGAGTCCTTGTGCAAAATTTGTCCAATTGATAGTTCTGGGGGGAGGCAAACAGGTCTATACCTGGGCTCCCCCATTTGCTTGTCAACATGTTAAAAATCCTTGGTTTCAGTTTCCACTTGTGGGGGTCCATGAGGTTTCTGCTTAGGTAGTCTGCAGTGTATTTAGTTTTCCTGGCAGGAATTGAGCTTGTAGATGCACTTGGCAGCTCAGGGCTGTGTTCCACAATGCCATGGCTAGTCTGCAGAGGGGGTGTATGTACCACATAACAGTGGTGTTGTCCGTCTTTACCATTAATTGTCCTGGAAGAATGTGGTCATTGAAGGCTGTCAGAGCATTCTGTACAGCTAACATTTCTTTTTGATTGATATACAGGTGCATTTGACTTGGGCTCCATTTGCCCTGAATGCACTTCCCTGCCAGGTGAGTCCCCCATGCATAGTCTGATGTGTCTGTTGTTAGGGTTTGGGTGGCAGGGGGTTATGTGAATGGTAGTCCCTTGTTTTGGTGACAGGCCTCTGCCCACCAAAGGAACTCTAGGTGTAGGCAAGGTATGATAGGAATGCTTCTAGATCATGAGAATGTTGACACCATAGGCTTTTTAGATACCATTGTAGTTTCCTCATATGCAGTCTTGCATATGGAATAAGAAGAATGCAGGAGGCCATGAACCCCAAAGGCTTGTAGTATTTGCCTTGCTGATAGCAGGGTTTTTGTGGCCACTGTTTGTAGTAGGTTGTCAAATGAATTAGTTTCTGTGGCGTAAGAAAAGCCATCTGTGAAGTTGTACTGAAGCTTGCTCCCAGGAATATAATTTGTTGACAGGGTACCAGGTGTGATTTCTTTTCCTTTATGGTGTACCCCAGACAAGTTAGCACCCTTTCTACAAAGGCCAGATGATTCAAAAGTATGTCCTGGTTTTCTGCCTGAATTAGACATCGTCCAGGTATGGGTATATTTCAATATTTCTTTGCCTGCAAAACGCAATGACTGGAGCTAGAGACTTTGTGAATACCCTAGGCACGGTTGATAAGCCAAAGGGCAGTGCAGAGAACTGACTGTGCATGTAGCCTGCTTTGAAGCGTAGGTATCTTCTTCAAGATTCTCTGATTGGGATGTGCAGGTATGCTTCCTTTAAATCTAGTGTTGCCAACCTGGTGTCTTTGCCTAGCATAGGGAGCAACTGGTGAAGAGTCAGCATCTTGAATTTTGGAAACACCAAAAAGGTGTTTAGAGTAGACAGGTCCAGGACAGGACGCCATGAATTGCCTTTTCTGGGTACCAGAAAAAGTCTTGAGTAGAAACCTTGTCCCTTTTCCTCTTCTGGTACCAAATGAATAGTTCCCATGCTTAAGAGAAAATACTTGCTTTTGGGCCCCTGCCCATTGATTTGGGGGTAGAACTGGCCACCCACTTGGTGTTGGTAACATGTGGAAGTGAAATCTGTACCCCTCAGACACTACATTTAAGACCCATTTGTCCTAGGTAATGAGTTCCCAGTTCTTTGCATGAATAGCAATCTTTCCCCCCAAAGGGGCAGTCGGTTGATAAGTGCTTGGCAGTTTTAAAAATAAGTCAATGAGACAGTTTACCATGGGGGGAGTTTTAGATTTAGAAGTGGAGGCCCCCCAATGCTTAGTCCTGTGCATACCCTGGGACTGAAGACTGGGAGTTCTGCTGGCTCTGGGGTTGGACTGAGAGGGTCTGAAAGAGGAAGGAAAGGAACACTTCTTGGAAGGCCAATGCCTATTAAACCTTGGAGATTGTATTTGTAAAAAATATTTTACAGTTTGCATAGATTTAGCTTTTTCCTCCATTTTTTTTTAAGAACAACTTCTGCCTTGTTGCCAAACAGGCAGTCCTGGTTCAAGGGAACATCCAGTAATTTTGCTTTAACATGATCTGGCAAGGATTGCTCCTTAAGCCAAGCATGTCTTCTAAATACAGACCCAGTTACAGCAGCCCTGCAAGATGCCTCTAGTGAATCAAAACCACATTGCAAAGTATGTTTTCCAACTTGTTCAGCTGAATGCAGTCAATCCTGTAAATCCTTATTTTCAGCACAATCCGGAATCAACATCATTTTCTGTTTAAGCAATCCAATAATATGCTGCTGATACTTTAACATATGAAACTGGCAGTTTAAGGCCATAATGGCCAAAGTTGCAGAAGTGTATACCTTCTTAACCCATCTATCCAGCGCCCTGGAGTCTCTATCAGAGGGGGTAGGGATTTGGGCCGTAGTAGCTTTAATGCCCTTGGGTCCCTGTCAGGATCCGCAGTAGGATTTTTAAAAAGGAACTTGTGAGAGTCAGGGACCCTATAATATCTATCTGGTTTTCTGGGAGCAGGAAGTAGAGAGTCAGAGGCCAAGCTAGTTTCTGAAAAGGCATCATCAACAATGTCTAGTACAGGAGGTATGGCTGCTGGGGCAGGAATTAGAAATCCCTAAGCCTCTTTTTAGAATCAGAGAAATCCTGACTTTCCCAACAAAAACGCTCCCTGAGGGTATGCAAGGTTTCACCAAAAGAAAAATCCTCTGGGGGGATGCAGAGGGAATAGAATCCTCAGCATCAGAATCCTCATAGGTAGATAAGGGTAAATCCTGGTCATCAGAGGAAACAGAAAATTCAGAATCCTGATCAGAACTATCATAAGCAAACTCAGTCCTAGGTCGCTTAGAGGGGGGAAGGTTGGCTTCCCCTAATTAAAGTAATAAGGTCTTTAGCCATTCTTATAATTTGTTTTTTAGGCATAGAGGCCTGGCCATGCGGTCTGGGTGTCCGTTTTCTAGGCATGGTTCGAGTTTTAGGCCTTGAAGAAAAAGATGGCAAAGGTTTAATACGCAAGTCAGTAGGCCTGAATACACCCTCAGAAGCCGGTGCCTGCACAGCGGCTCCCGACCCATCCAAGGTAGAGACATCCACAGGTTCCACAGTTGAAGCATCTTATTGCATACCGGACTCCGAATTGGTCTCAATTGAGGCCTGTGAATTTGAAGTAGCGGATATCAGGGGCTACCAAAGTGCCTTACGGAGTACTGGTGACTGGCTTAGGAAAAGCGTCATCGGCAGCTTTGGACCTCGGTGGCCTGTCTCTGTCTTTACCTTTGCGTTTATTCAGAATGTCGGTATTCAAATGGCTTACCGAAGACATATCGGGATAATTGAACCGAGCACCAAAATATCTAGAGGCGTAAATATACTGACAATGGATAGTTCGTGGTTTAAATAAGGCACAAAACCGACAGCGAGGTAACGTCATGATCAGGGTCTAGGCAAGGAATACAGTATGAATGAAAATCTTTATGAGGTATTTGCTTTCCACAAGTAACGCAATTATTTACTTATACTGACATCCGTTTAGAGCAAGAAAAAGTTTCCCCAATGGGGTATTTAGCTTTTAGTTGAAGACTTCGGTTCTGAAACTCGAAAACGAAAATTTCAGGAGTCTGCCGACCTGCACTTGCAAACTGCTTCTGCTTTGGGCACAGCACGGCAAGAAAGACTGATATAATGGCGTTGGCTGCATGTTTTATACCTCTGATGACCTGACGTTACGGAAGAAGGGACAGCAACCGACGAAGGACCCAAGACTTTGTTAATCAGGCCGAATGAGGCTACTGCAAGCAGATAACCCAAATGCGATGACTGCAACAGTGAAACACGAAGAAAGTATAGTTGTGGACACTTACCATAAATGTAGATGTTATAGTATATTCACAGTTGCAGTCATTACATTTGGGTAATCTGCTGGCAGGTTGCCCTCAGTTGGCCTGAATTCCAACATCTTGGGTCCTGCATCGGTTGCTGTCTCCTCTTCCATGACGTCAGGTCGTAAGGGGTATAAAACAGGCAGCCAACCCATTTTCTTTAGTTTTTCTTGTCCCAGATGTCAGGTGCCCCCCAAATGGGTAGCAAAAATATATATAAACTATATATACATGCAACAATATAAACTTTACCTTCATCTACAAGCAAATACACCAGAAAGGCTGTAGAAAATAGTGAAGGAAAGAGAAACTCCAGAATAAAAGGGGGATGGCGGGCGGGTAACCTGGACTGCAACAGTGAATACACTCCAACATCTACATTTATGGTAAGTGCACACAAGTGTACTATGTTCTCCGTGTTTCACTGTTGCAGTCATTACATTTGGGTAGAATCCCAAAGCTATGCATGGGAGGCTGGAGCTAAACTGCATCAGGGGTGGCTATAAGGCCCTGCAGAACTGCAGTGGCAAAGCCTGCCCTGGACTTAGAGAAGAGAGGCAAATGATAATGCTTTGTAAAAGTGTGAACAGAACTCCAAGTAGCAGCTTCTAGAATGTCTTTGGTTGGTACCCCTCTGAGAAAAGCTGCTGATGTAGCTGCAGCCCTGGTGGAATGAGACATAATGTCCTTGGGCACCAGTTTACCATGATGTAAGTAGCAGAAACGGATGCAGTGGCTTATCCACTTTGAAATAGTCTGCTTTGAAATAGCCTTTCCCTCTGATCCTGCAGCAAATGCCACCAGTAGCTGCTCAGATTTTCTTAGAGCTTTAGTCCTGCTCAAGTAGAATCTTAGTTGTCTGCGCACGTCCAAGGAATGCAGAATCCGCTCCCCCTTGTTCTGCGGATTTGGATAAAAAGCTGGCAGATGAATAGTTTGGTTAAGAGCCATACTGGAAACCACCTTAGGCATAAAGGAAGGATTGGTCCTGAGGGACACCCTGCCTGGGTAAAATATGACAAAAGGCTCCAAAGCCATGAGGGCCAGTAGCTCTGAAACCCTTCTTGCTGAAGTAATTGCCAGGAGCAAAGCTGTTTTCCATGACAATAACTTTAGATCTGCAGTAGCAGCTGGTTCAAATGGAGGCAGGGTGAGCTTTTCTAACACAAAATTGAGGTCCCATGCAGGAATTGGTGATCTTCTGGGAGGACTCAAATTTTTCACCCCTCTGCGATACTGCTTTAGCAAAGGATGAGAAAAGATTGGTGGGCTCTGTGTTGTAATGAGCCGAGATGGCAGAGGCATGGATTTTTACTGATGAAAAAGATAGGCCTTTGTCAAGCATCTCAGTCAAGTATTGTAAAATCTGAGGAATATTTGGCTCTGCTGTGTCAGTTCCTTGTGCTTGGTTCCAGTAACAGAATCTCTTCCATTTATCAGCATAAGATTTTCTAGTACTAGGCCTTCTGGCTTCCAAAATGACATCCATCACAAATTTACTGAGAGGTGTTGTTCAAATAACTACATGATAGGCCATGCTGCCACGTTCAGTGTTTGGAGCTGATTGTGCAGGATCTGATTGTTTTGCTGAGACAGTGTGAGGTATTTGAGGCAAGTACCAAGCTGGGAGTTGAGACATATTCCTTAGAATTGGATACCAGTGTTGGCGGGGCCAGTCCGGGGCAATTAGTTTCATCTTTGGTTTTTCTTGTCTGACCTTTAGTAGGACCTTGGGGAGAAGAGGCAGAGGAGGAAAGGGGTAGACTGATAGGTTTTTCCAACTGAAGGATAGGGCATCCACTTTCCTTGCTTGTCTGTGATAAGTCCTTGTGCAGAATTTGACCAGTTGATAATTCCAAGGAGAGGCAAATGGGTCTATGTCCAGGTTCCCCCATTTCTTTGCTATCATGCTGAAGACTTGTGCATCTAGTTTCCACTCATGAGGGTCCATCAGGTTTCTGCTTAAGTCGTCTGCCAGAGTATTTTGCTTTCCTGGCAGGAAATGAGCTTGGAGATGTACTCTGTAAGTCAAGGCTGTGTCCCACAGTGCCATGGCTAGTCTGCAAAGGGGTAAGAGTGTGTGCCCCCCTGCTTGTTTATGAACCACATAACAGTGGTGTTTATCAGTAGTTGTCCTGGATGAAGTAAGTCCTTGAAGGCTGTCAGGGCATTTTGAACAGCTAACATCTCCTTTTGGTTGATATGCAGATGCATTTGTTTTGGGGTTCATTTGCCCTAGGTTTGGCTGGCAGGGGGTAGAGTGAAAGCCCGTCCCATGTTTTGGTGACATGTCTTTGCTCACCAAAGAAACTCCTGTTGTAGGCAGGGAATGAGAGGAATCATTGTTTCCAGACTGTGACAATGTTGACTCCATAAACGTTTTAGGTACCACTGTAGTTTTTTCGTATGCAGTCTTGCATATGAAATCAGTAGAATGCAGGATGCCATGAACCCCAAAGCCTGCAGAGTTTGCCTTGCAGATAACTGGGATTTTGTTGCCATCTGTTTGAAGTAAATAGTCAGTTGCCTTTGTTTGTCTGGTGTGAGGAAAGCCATCTGGGCAGCTGTATTCAAGCTTGCACCCAAGAATGTTATCTTTTGAGATGGCACCAGTTGTGATTTCTTTTTGTTTATTGTGTACCCTAGGCATGTTAAAAGCCTTTTCATAAACGTCAGATGCTGAAGAAGTATGTCCTTGTTCTCTGCTTGAATGAGACAGTCGTCCAAGTAAGGATAGATTTGTATACCTCTTTGTCTGCAAAAAGCAATTACTGGTGCCAGGCACTTTGTAAAGACCCTGGGCGCAGTAGATAAGCCAAAGGGCAGTGCAGAGAATTGGTAATGCATAAAGCCAGCCTTGAAACGGAAGTATCTTCTGCACGATTCCCTTATTGGGATATGCAGGTATGCCTCTTTTAAGTCTAATGTCACTAGCCAAGCATTCTTGCCCAGCATGGGCAGAAACTGCTGCAAAGTTAACAGAATGTGCTCAAAATTGTTAAATCCAGTATTGGGTACCAGGCCTCGTCTTTTCTGGGAACAAAGAAAGTACAGTTGTGTACCTACCATAAATGTAGATGTTCCGAGTGTATTCACTGTTGCAGTCATTACTCTTGGGTTATCCTGCTGGCAGGCTACCCGCAGTCGGCCAGAATTCCAAAGTCTAGGTCCGGCGTCAGTTGCTGTCACCTCTTCCCTGACGTCAGTGCGCCAGGGTATAAAAGATGCAGCCGACGCCATTTTCTTCAGTTTTTCTTGCCCCAGATGTCAGGTGCCCCAAATAGGTAGGCTGAAAAATATAGCAATAAAAACTGCATGCACAAAAATAACATTTCCTTCACCTACAAGCAAATACACCAAAAAGGTTGTATAGGATAGAGAAGTGCAGATAAGACCCAGCAAAGAGAAAGGGGATGGTGGGTGGGTAACCTGGACTGCAACAGTGAATACACTCAAACATCTACACTTATGGTAGGTACACAACTGTCCTATATTCATCGTGTTTCACTGTTGCAGTCATTACTCTTGGGTTGAATCCCAAAGCTGAGGATGGGTGGCTGGGCTAAATAGGATTAAGAGAGGCTATGAGGCCCTGCAGAACTGCAGTGGCGAAGCCTGCTCTGGACTTGGAGTACAGAGGCAAGTGGTAGTGCTTTGTAAAGGTGTGCACTGAACTCCAAGTTGCAGCCTCTAAGATTTCTTTGGTTGGTACTCCTCTGAGGAAGGCTGCTGAAGTGGCTGCTGCTCTGGTGGAATGAGGCCTAATGCCCTTAGGCACTGATTTGCCATGTTGAGAATAGCAGAAACGGATGCAATGGCCTATCCATTTAGAAATAGTCTGTTTTGAGATAGCCTTTCCTTGTGATCCTGCAGCATATGACACAAAGTTGCTCAGTCTTTCTGAAAGCTTTAGTTCTGTCCAAGTAGAAGCGTAACTGCCTGTGTATGTCCAAAGAATGCAGAATTTTCTCACCCTTGTTCTGTGGATTTGGGTAAAAGGTAGGCAAGTGAATGGTTTGACTGAGGGCCACACTGGACACCACCTTAGGCATAAATGTAGGGTTTGTCCTCAGAGAAACCCTGTCTGGATGAAAAATGATGAAAGGTTCCACAGCCATGAGTGCTTGTAACTCCAAGACTTGCCTTGCAGAAGTTATGGCTAGGAGCAGTGCTGTTTTCCAGGATAAGAATTTAATATCCGATGTTGATGCTGGCTCAAAAGGAGGCAGTGTAAGTTTTTCCAAAACTTAATTGAGGTCCCAGGCCGGAATTGGTGCTCTCCTTGGAAGCCTAATGTTTTTGGCCCCTCTGAGGTACTGCCTTATTAAAGGATGAGAAAAGATAGGTGGTTCCGTATTGTAATGTGCAGAAATGGCAGAGGCATGAATCTTAACTGATGGGAAAGAAAGGCCTTTGTTCAGCGTCTCAGTTAGGTATTGTAAAATCTGAGGAATATTTGGTGCAGACGTGTCAATGCCTTGGTCCTGGTTCCAAGCACAGAATCTCTTCCATTTTTCTGCATAAGATTTTCTGGTACTGGGCCTCCAAGATAACATCCATAACAGCTTTTGAAAGAGGAGTGTTCTGAATGGCTACATTATCCGCCATGCTGCCAGATTTAAGGTCCTGAGTTGGCTGTGCAGGATCTAATTATTTTGTTGGGTCAGCAAGTGAGAAGTTTGAGGCAATATCCATGCTGGACCTTGAGACAAGCTCTTTAGGATTGGGTACCAGTGCTGGCGTGGCCAGTCAGGTGCAATCAGAATCATTTTTAGCTTCTCGTCTGACCTTTAGGAGTACTCTGGGAAGGAGAGGCAGTGGGGGAAAAGCATAAACTGTTAGATTTTTCCAGCTGAATGATAGGGTGTCCACTTTCCATGCTTGCTTGTGGTAAATCCTTGTGCAAAATCTCTGCAATTGACAGTTGTGAGGGGAGGCAAATAGATCTATGTCTGGGCATCCCCATTTCCTTATTATCATTCTGAAGACTTGTGGATCCAGTTTCCATTCGTAGGGATCCATGAGGTTTCTGCTTAGTTCATCTGCCAGAGTATTTGTTTTTCCTGGCAGGAACTGTGTTTGCAGGTGAACTTGAAAAGCCAATGCTGTGTCCCATAAGGTCATTGCTTGCCTGCAGAGGGGGTAGGAGTGAGTACCTCCCTGCTTGTTTATGTACCACATGACCATAGTGCTGTCTGTCTTTATCAGTAATTGTCCTGGATGAAGCAGGTCCTCGAAAGATGTCAGGACATTTTGAACAGCTAGCATCTCTTTTTGAGTGATGTGAAGATGCATCTGGTTTGCAGGTCATGTGCCCTGAATACATTTTCCTGCCATAAGGGGCCCCCCAGACATAATCTAATGTGTCCGTTGTCAGTGTCTGTCTGGCTGTGGGTAAACTGAATGGCAGACCCTTGTTGTGGTGGCAGGCCTCTGCCCACCATCTAAATTCCTGTTGTAGGCAGGGAATTCGTGCAATTACTGTCTCCAGGCTGTGGCAATGCTGAGTCCAAACACTTTTCAGATACCATTTTAGTTTCCTCATATGCAGTCTGGCATATGGAATTAGTAGAATGCAGGATGCCATGAAACCCAAGGCCTGCAGGATTTTCCTTGCAGATAAGTGGGTTTTTGTTGCCAATTTCTTGAAGTAAGTAGTCAGTTGTTTTTGCTTGTCTGGTGTGAGATAAGCCATCTGGGTAGTTGTATTTAAGCTTGCACCCAGGAATATTATCTCTTGAGAGGGCACTAGTTTTGATTTCTTTTCGTTTACTGTGTACCATAGGCAAATTAGTAATCTTTTTACAAACGCCAGATGCTTTAGAAGAGTGTCTTTGTTCTCTGCTTGAATTAGGCAGTCGTTCAAGTAGGGATATATTTGAATTCCTTTTTGTCTGCAAAACGCAGTTACTGGTGCCAGGCATTTAGTAAAGACCCTGGGCGCAGTAGATAAGCCAAAGGGCAGTGCAGAGAATTGGTAATGCATTGAGCCAGCTATGAATCTGAGGTATCTTCTGCAAGATTGTCTGATTGGGACATGCAGGTATGCCTCTTTTAGGTCCAAAGTTAAGAGACAAGCCCTCTTGCCCAGCATGGGCAGTAGCTGCTGAAGAGTCAACATCTTGAATTTTGGAACTTCCAGAAACGTATTTAGTATAGACAGGTCCAGAATTGGTCTCCAGGTTTTGTCCTTCCTGGGTACTAGGAAAAGTCTGGAGTAAAATCCTTGCCCCTGCTCTTATTGTGGTACTTGCTGAATGGCCCTCATGTCCATGAGAGCTGTAATTTGTTTTTGTGCCTCTGCCCATTGATTGTGTGACAGGGTCTGGCATACCCTTTGACCTTGGTAGTGTGTGAAAATGGAAACTGTAGCCTTGGGACACTATGTTCAGAACCCATTTGTCTTGGGTAACCATTTGCCAATTTGATGAAAAAAGTGCTAGTTTTCCCCTCAGAGGGCTGTTAAAAGAAAACTGCTTGGAACTGGTAGAGGAAAGTCATTGGAACTGTTTCCTGTAAGGCTGTGATTTGTCTTCTCTGCTTTTGGAGGTAGAAGCACCCCATTGTTTAGGCCTGTATGAGCCTTGGGGCTGAGATCTGCCTCTGGGACGCCTGTATCTGCCTCTTTGTGGTCTGTCTGAGAATGGAAAGGAACAATTTTTAGGCGGCCAGTTCCTGCTAAACCTGGGTAGCTGTACCTGTAAGAAATCCTTGACTGTCTGCATGGATTTTGCTTTATCCTCCATTTTTTTCAACACCTCTTCTGCTTTAGTAGCAAACAAAGTATCATGCTGTAATGGTGCATCTAATAATTTTGCTTTAACATGATCAGGCAGATTTTGTTCCTTTAACCAGGCATGCCTTCTAACCCGCGGCGGTGGTGCTGTGGTAGCATTGTAGCCTCACAGTAAGACGCTGTCCAGTTCGATTCTCAGCTAGAGCGTCTTCTGCGTGGAGACATGTGTGAATGGGCGTACCTTCGTTGAAGGTTGTGTGTCAGGCCTGGCAAGCCGGTACGTAAAAATCAACTGCCAATCATTAGCGGACCGGAGTTCCGCTGTGGCGACCCCTACCCCGGAAAAGCCGAAAGACACACACAAACAAAACCAGGCATGCCTTCTAATAACAGAACTTGTAACAGCGGCCCTGCAAGAGGCCTCCAGTGAATCATAACCACACTGCAAAGTATGCTTTCCCACTTGTTCAGTTGCATGCAATAAATCCTGCAATTCCTTGTTCTCTGAACATTCAGTATTTGTCAACATTTTCTGTTTAAGTAGTGACATTAAATATTGCTGATATTTAAGCATATGAAATTGACAATTTAAAGCCCTTACAGCCAGGGTGGCAGAAGTGTAAACTTTTTTCTCCCATCTGTCTAGAGCCCTAGAATCCCTATCAGAGGGGACAGGGTTTTTTGCAGTGGAAGCTTTAACCCCCTTGGGGCCCTGAGAAATAGTTTCAGGGTCAGCAGCGGGGTTTTTGTATAGGAATTTATGAGAATCCAGGACCCTGTAGTATCTGTCTGGCTTAGAGAGGTGCAGGGGGTAAAGAGTCAGGGGACAGTCCGGACTCTGAAAATATATCATCTACAATGTCTAGAACAGGTGGAATAGCAAGGGGTCTGTGCTGAGGAAGAAGCAGGAAGTCTCTGAGTCTTTTCTTAGACTCAGAATAACCTTGGCTCTCCCAGTGGAAATGCTCCCTCATAGTATGCAGTGTTTCCCCAAAAGAATAGTCCTCAGGAGGAGAGGCTGAAGGAATGGATTCTTCAGCATCAGAATCCTCACAGGGAAGCATGGAGTAATCCTGTTCAGAAGAGGAATCAGAGGAAATAGATACCTGATCAGAAGAATCATATTCGGTCTCTTGCCTAGGCCTCTCATCAGGAGGGAGATGGGAGCCCCTGACCAAAGTAATTAAGTTTTCGGCCATTTTGAGCATGTTTTTTAGGCATGGAAGCCTGAGTAGGAAAATGCTGTACTTGTTTCTTTGTCTTTAGAGCTGCTTTAGTCTTTGAAGCTGAAGATGGCTTAACATATAGTTGTGTAGGTCTGAAGACACCCTCAGAAGCCGATACCTGCTCAGCGGCTCCGGACCCATCTGAGGGATTGATTAGCGAGTGTCCAATACCTTGAGTATCCAGAGGCCCAGTCGGCTCCACGTGGGAGTCGGTAGCGGCCTGTGGCTCTGAGGTAGCGGGCGCCAGGGGCTGCGAAAGCGCCTCACTGAGAACCGGTGAACGTGCGACTGGCCTAGAAGAGGCTTCGTCGTTGGTTTTGGACCTCGGATGCCTATCCTTGTCCTTGCGTTTTTTGTAAACTCCGGTTGTCGGCTGTTCCGCCGGCATTATATAATTAAATCTTCGGCCAAAGTAATGAAATGCAAAATCGAACCGATGCTTGATAGTGCGTTGGTTGAATCTAGCACAAAACCGACAGCTAGCAACATTGTGATCAGGGCCTAGGCAAGGGATACAGTAAGAGTGAAAATCCTTATGAGGTATTTGCTTCCCACAAGAAATACAATTGTTAACTTTTTCTGACATCGGACTGCAGCAAGAAAAAGTTTCCCCAATGGGGTACTTAGCTTAAATCTAGACTTCGGTTCTGAAATTCAGATTTGAAAATCTCAGGAGTCGGCTGACCGGCACTTGTGAACTGCTTTTGCTTCGGGCACCGCACGGCAAGAAAGACTAAAGAAAATGGCGTTGGCTGCATCTTGGCACACTGACGTCAGGGAAGAGGCAACAGCAACCGATGCCAGACCTAGACTTTGGAATTCTGGCCGACTGTGGGTAGTCTGCCTGCAGGATAACCTAAGAGTAATGACTGCAACAGTGAAACACAAAGAACATCAGTCATGAATAAAACCCTTGTCCTTTTTCCTGTTCTGACACTGGCTGAATAGCCCCCATATCCACGAGGGACGTAACTTGTTTCTGTGCCTCTGCCCAATGATTTTTTGGCACATCTGGCCAACCGTTTGCAATTGGCAGAGTGTGGAAGTGGAATCTCTATCCCTGATATACTATGTTTAACACCCACATGTCCTGGGTTATCAACTGCCAATTTTGAGCATAAAGTGCTAATTTTCCCCCTATGGGTGCTGCCAAAAGATAAGTGCTTGGTGATGGCAGAGGTAAGTCACTGAGACTGTTTACTGTAGGGTTGTGCTTTATTTCCTCCAGATTTGGAGGTAGAAGCACCCCATTGCTTTGACCTGTAAGAATCCTGTGACTGGTATCTAGAACATTTAGGGCACTTGGATTTGCCCCGTGGAGCTCTGTCGGACGCAGGAAAGGACCAATTTTTTGTAGGCCAGTGTTTACTGAATCTGAGTGGCTGCACTTGTAAAAAGTCTTTTACAGTTTGCATAGATTTAGTAGATTTAGCTTTGTCTTCCATTTTCTTTAAAACCTCTTCTGTCTTAATACCAAACAGAGTATCATGATGTAAAGGTGCATCCTGCAATTTAGCTTTAACATGATCAGGCAAATTTTGTCCTTTTAGCCAGGCATGCCGCCAAATCACAGATCCAGTAACTGCGGCCCTGCAAGAGGCCTCTAAGGAATCAAAACCACACTGCAAAGTATGCTTTCCAACTTGTTCTGCTGCATGCAATAATTCCTGCAATTCTTTATTTTCATTTTCTATTTCAGTAATCCCATAACATGTTGTTGATACTTGGGCATATGAAAAGTACAGTTTTGTACCTACCATAAATGTAGATGTTCGAGTGTTCACCCTGCTGCAGTCATTACACTTGGGTTATCCTGTCGTCAGGTGGTCCCGCAGTCGGCCGGATTTCCAAAGTCTTGGTCCGACGTCGGTTGCAGTCATCTCATCCCTGACGTCAGTGCGCCAGGGGTACACATATTGCAACCGACGCCATTTTCTTCAGTTTTTCTTGCCCCAGATGTCAGGTGCCCCCAAAAAGGTGATCCAAATCAGTACCAAAATGGTGTGAACACTGTACAAACACAAAATCCCTTCAGCTATAAGCAAATGCATCAGTAAGGCATAGCAGAGGTTTAGCCAGTAGATCAGAGGGGTTGGATGGAGGGTAACCTGGACTGCAGCAGGGTGAACACTCGAACATCTACATTTATGGTAGGTACAAAACTGTACTATGTTTATCGTGTTACCCTGCTGCAGTCATTACACTTGGGTTGAGTCCCAAAGCTAAGGTAGGGTGGAGGCATCATAGAGGGTTAGTGGAGGCAATGAGACCCTGCAGAACTGCAGTGGCGAAGCCTGCCCTGGCCTTAGAATAAAGAGGTAAGTGATAGTGTTTGGTGAAGGTGTGCACTGAACTCCAAGTTGCAGCTTCTAAGATTTCCTTGGTAGGAACCCCCCTGAGAAAGGCTGTAGAGGTAGCTGTTGCCCTAGTAGAGTGGGATCTGATGGTAGGAGGAACTGGTTTCCCATGATGGGTATAGCAGAATCGGATGCAATGGCCTATCCATTTAGAAATGGTTTGCTTGGATATGGCCTTCCTCCCTTGAGAGGCTGTAGCATAGGAAACAAAGAGCTGGTCAGTTTTTCTGAAAGCCTTAGTTTTATTCAAGTAGTAACAAAGCTGCCTGTGAATGTCCAAGGAATGCAGGAGTCTCTCACCTTTGTTCTGGGGATTGGGGTAGAAAGTGGGTAGATGAATGGCTTGATTTAGAGCTACACTGGAAACTACCTTAGGCTTGAAGGAAGGATTAGTTCGTAGAGAAACTCTGTCTTGATGAAAAATGAGGAAAGGTTCCACTGCCATAAGTGCCTGCAATTCTGAAACTCTCCTAGCAGAAGTTATTGCCAGGAGCAGGGCAGTCTTCCAAGATAGGAACTGAAGGTCTGCAGAAAAAACTGGTTCAAAGGCGGGTAGCGTTAGTTTTTCCAGAACAAAGTTGAGGTCCCATGTTGGTGTAGGCGCTCTTCTAGGTGGTCTAATGATTTTCGCCCCTCTGAGAAACTGCCTTAGGAGAGGATTTGAAAATAAAGGTGGATTCGTGTCGTAGTGAGCTGAAATAGCTGAAGCATGGATTTTAATTGAGGAAAAGGAAAGTCCTTTATGCAACATCTCAGTTAAATATTGCAGAATGTGAGGCATATGAGGCTGAGTTGTGTCTTGGCCTTTAGCTTGGTTCCAAGCAGAAAACCTTTTCCATTTGTCCGAGTAAGCCTTCCTGGTGCTTGGCCTCCTGGCTTCTAGAATAACATCCAGCACTGCTTGTGAAAGAGGGGCTGGTTGGATGCTTAATTGATTTGCCATGCAGCCAGGTTTAAGGTTTTGATCTGGCTGTGTAGAATCTGCTTGTCTTGCTGCATGAGCAGATGAGGTATTTGGGGCAATATCCATGGTGGGCTGTGAGCCATATTCTTCAATAGTGGGTACCAGTGCTGGCGTGGCCAGTCTGGGGCTATGAGAATCATTCGAGATTTCTCCTTTTTGACCTTCAACAGAACCTTTGTGAGAAGAGGTAATGGAGGAAAGGCATATACTGTCAGGCTTTTCCAACTGAAGGAGAGCGCGTCCACTTTCCAAGCTTGATGGTGGAATGTCCTTGTACAAAATTTTGTCAGCTGGTAGTTTTGAGGACTGGCAAACAGGTCTATATTTGGTAGGCCCCATCTTTGAGTTATCATTGTAAATATTTGTGGGTCTAGCTTCCACTCGTGGGGATCATTGTTGTTTCTGCTTAGGTCGTCTGCCAAAGTGTTTTTCTGTCCTGGCAGGAATTGAGCTTGTAACTGGACTTGATAGGCCAGAGCTGTGTTCCATAAGATTATTGCTTGCCTGCAAAGAGGGTAGGAATGTGTGCCCCCTTGTTTGTTTATGTACCACATTACTGTGGTGTTGTCCGTCTTTATTGCAAGTTGTCCAGGCTGTAGTAGATCCTTGAAGGCTGTCAGAGCTTTCTGTACAGCAAGCATCTCTTTTTGGTTTACGTGCAGTTTTCTTTGTTCTGCAGTCCATAGGCCTTGAATGCATTGCCCTGCCATGTTGCCCCCCCAGGCATAGTCTGAAGCATCTGTTGTGATTATTAGCCTGGGTGGGGGCAAGGTGAAAGGCTGACCCTTGTTGAGGTGACATGCCTGTGCCCACCATAGAAATTCCTGTTGAAGGCAGGGAATGAGAGATATCACTGTGTCCAAGCTGTGGCTGTGTTGAGACCATATGCTTTTTAGGTACCACTGTAATTTCCTCATATGCAGTTTTGCAAATGGTATTATCAGAATGCAAGATGCCATGAAGCCCAAAGCCTGCAGAATTTTTCTTGCAGTTAATTGGGTCTTTGTTGCCATTGTTTTGAAATATTGAGTCAGATGTAATTGCTTCTCTGGTGTAAGATAAGCCTTCTGGGCCATTGTGTCCAAGCTGGCACCCAGGAATGTCATTCTTTGTGAGGGTACTAGTTTTGACTTCTTTTCGTTTACTGTGTACCCTAGACAATTCAGTAGATGCTTCACAAAAGCCAGATGTTGTAAGAGAATGTCTTTTCTTTCTGCTTGAATGAGGCAGTCATCCAGGTATGGATATATTTGAATTCCTCTTTGTCTGCAGTATGCAATTACTGGTGTCAGGCATTTTGTGAATACTCTGGGCGCAGTAGATAAGCCAAAGGGCAGTGCAGAGAACTGATAATGGGTTGAACCTGCAATGAAACGGAGGTATCTTCTGCAACTTTGTCTGATAGGGACATGCAGGTATGCCTCCTTGAGGTCCAACGTTACCAGCCATGCTTCCTTGCCCAACATGGGAAGTAGCTGCTGTAGTGTTAGCATCTTGAATTTGGGAACTTGTAAGTGTTTAGAACTGAAAGGTCCAGAATTGGTCTCCAAGCTTTTTCTTTTCTGGGTACTAGGAAGAGTCTTGGGTAAAATCCTTGGCCTTGCTCTTGAGCTGGTACCCTTTGAATGGCACTCATAGCCATGAAAGCTGTAATTAGTTTTTGAGCCTCTGCCCTTTGATTTTGTGGCATATTTGGCATTCCTCTTTTTATTGCTAGGGTGTGAAAGTGGAATCTGTATCCCCGTAAAATTATGTCTAGTACCCATTTGTCCTTTGTGACCATGTGCCAGTTGTCTGCAAATAGTGCTAGCTTTCTCCCCAGGGGGGCTGACAAAAGAGCTTTGTTTGGCCAGTTGAGGTGCAAGTCATTGAGTTTGCCTTCTGGTGGATTGAGACCTGTCTTCTCCTCCCTTCTGGGTTGGAGTGCCCCATTGGCGAGGTTTATACTAAGCCTGTGATTGTCCTCTGCCCCTTGGGCGCCTGTATTTACCCCTCTGAGGCCTGTCAGTGGCTGGAAAGGACCAATTTTTTGTTGGCCAGTTTCTGCTGAAGTGAGGGGGTTGTACTTGCAGGAAATCTTTGACTGTCTGCATTGATTTTGCCTTATCTTCCATTTTCTTTAAAACTTCCTCTGCTTTAACACCAAAAAGAACATCATGCTGTAAGGGAGCATCTAGTAGTTTTGCTTTAACATGATCAGGCAGACTTTGTTCCTTTAACCAGGCATGCCTACATATAACTGATCCAGTGACAGCTGCTCTGCAGGAGGCCTCTAAAGAATCAAACCCACATTACAAGGTATGTTTGCCTACCTGCTCGGTGGCATGCAACAAATCCTGTACTTCTTTCAATTCAGATTGTTGAGGGAGGGTGGTTATCTTTTGTTTTAACTGAGAGATCAGAAATTGCTGATACTTAAGCATATGGCTCTCATAGCTAGAGTGGCTGAGGTATAAACCTTTTTCCCCCATCTGTCTAGTGCTCTTGAATCCCTTTCAGAAGGTACTGGATTTTTAGCCATGGAAGCCTTAGCCCCCTTGGGACCCTGGCAGATAGTCTCTGGGTCAGCTACTGGGCTTTTGTAAAGAAATTTGTGGGAATCAGGTACTCTGTAGTATCTGTCAGGCTTGGCCGGAGCAGGAGGCAGAGAGTCAGGGTTGAAACTGGATTCTAAATAGACATCATCCACAATGTCCAAAACAGGCGGAATGGCTAGAGGTCTGTGTTGGGGGAGTAAAAGAAACTCTCTGAGCCTTTTCTTGGAATCTGAGTAATCCTAACCTTGCAAGTGAAAATGTTCCCTCATAGTGTGTAAAGTTTCCCCAAAAGAGTAATCTTCTGGAGGGGAAGCTGAGGGAATAGAGTCCTCAGCATCAGAATCTTCATAAGGAGAGATGGAATAGTCTTGGTCCTCAGAGGAATCCGAAGAAATAGACAGTTGTTCAGAGGAAGCAGATTCTTCCTCTAGTCTAGGCCTTTTGTCAGGAGGAGGTTGAGAACCCCTGATAAGGGAAATCAAGTCTTCAGCCATCTTGAGCATCCGTTTCTTAGGCATAGGGACTTGAAAAGGAGACTGAAGTGAAGCCTTTTTCGGTTTGGAAGGAGTCTTCGACTTGGAAAACGTTTTGACTGTAAGAGTCGTCGGTCTGAAGACGCCTTCTGAAACCAATGGCGTTTCAGAAGCACTGATGTCTTTGGAAGGTGAATCGTCAGTAGGGCCTGAAGTAAAAGGCTGCGTCGGCCTAGTACATTCCATCAAAATATCTGTAGCGGTCTTGGTTTCTAGAACTGTGGTAGTCAGAGGCTGCGTCGGAGCCTCATTGATAACCAGAGAACCGGAGACCGGATCAACCGAGGCCTCGGAATCGGGCTTAGGCCTGGGCTGTCGATCCTTATCCCTGCGCTTTTTGTGCACGCCAGCAGTCGGAAGCTCCGACGGCATGTTATAATTAAATTTTCTGCCAAAAAAGTGTTGTGCAAAATCAAATCGTCTTTTAATAGTACGTTTATTAAATCTAGCACAAAAACGACAAGAAGTGACGTCGTGATCAGGGCCTAGGCAAGGTATGCAATAAGAATGAAAATCCTTACGAGGTATTTGCTTCCCACAAGAAATGCAATTGTTAACTTTTTCTGACATCGGTCTGAGGCAAGAAAAGTTTCCCCAACGGGGTACTTAGCTTTATAGAAGACTTTGGTCTGAAATTCTAATTAGAAAATCTCAGGAGTCGGCCAACCGGCACTTGCGAACTGCTTCTGCTTCGGGCACTGCGCGGCAAGAAAGACTGAAGAAAACAGCGTCGGATGCATCTTATATAACCTTGGCGCACTGACGTCAGGGGTGAGGCGACTGCAACCGACGTTGGACCAAGACTTTGGAAATCCGGCCGACTGCGGGACCGCCTGACGACAGGATAACCCAAGTGTAATGACTGCAGCAGGGTAACACGATGAACATCTGGCAGTTTAAGGCCCTAATTGCCAATGTTGCAGATGTGTAAACCTTTTTTCCTCATCTATCCAGTGCCCTGGAATCTCTGTCAGAGGGGGTAGGATTTTTTGCTGTTGAGGCCTTAATACCTTTTGGACCCTGTGAAATAGTTTCAGGGTCAGCAGCAGGGTTTTTAAATAAAAATTTGTGCGAGTCAGGAACCCTGTAATATCTGTCTGGCTTGCTAGGAGCCAGAGGTAAGGAGTCTGGAGTCAAGCTTGACTCTGAAAACACATCATCCACAATGTCTAAAACACAAGATATGACTAAAGGCCTATGCTGAGGGAGAAGAAGAAAATCCCTAAGCCTCTTCTTTGATTCTGAGAAAGTTTGACTCTCCCCAGTGAAAATGCTCCCTCAAAGTATGCAAGGCTTCTCCAAAGGAATAATCTTCAGGAGGAGATGCAGATGGGATAGATTTCTCTGCATCAGAATCCTCATAGGGTGGTATAGAAAATTCCTGATCAGAAGAGGAATCAGAAGAAATAGAAACCTGATCTGAAGATTCATAATCAGTGTGTCTTGCCTAGGCCTCTTATCAGGAGGGGGTTGGGAACCCCTGATCAAGGTAATTAGGTCTTCAGCCATTTTGATCATCTGCTTTTTGGGCATAGAGGCCTGTGCATGTGGCTCATGCATCAGTTTTTTTAGCTTTAGAAGTTTCTTTTGTCTTTGATTTAGAAGCTGGCGTCAGTTTTTTATAGAAATGCTGTGGCCTGAAGACACCCTCAGAAGCCGGTGCCTGCTCAGTGGCTCTGGACCAATCCGAGGGACAGACATCCGCAGGTACAATAGCTTAAGAATCTCACGGTGTGCCGGACTCCACATGGGTCTCGGTAGAGGCCTGCGACTCGAAAGTAGCGGGTATCAGGGGCTGCGAAAGCGCCTGAGTATCGACGAACCGGCGACTGGCTTAGGAGAAGCTTTGCCATCAGTTTTGGACCTCGGTCTCTCTCTGTCGTTTTCTTTGCGTTTTTTGTGAACTCCGGTAGTCGGATTGCTATCAGACAACATTTCAGGATAGTTAAATCTGTTTCCAAAATATTTTGAAGCAAAGATATACAGACGCTTAATAGTGCGTTGGTTAAATATAGCACAAGTCCTATCATTGGGACTTTTGAGGCAATAGTTACCAGTGACATTTATGATACTTTTGAAAGGTCAAAAAGGTTGAACAAAGTTAACAACCTAAATGAAAAGGAATTAACACTATTGGAAAATTTAAGAAAAGAGACAAATTATAGGTTTATGCAACCGGACAAAGGTGGTGGAATGGTGATTTATCACCAGGAAGCTTACACCAATGCTTTAACTGACCTACTGATGGATGAGAAAACTTACACCACTGTGTCTTACAATGAAATTCAAATAGCTTATAGAAGAATAGATAGTTGGTTGGAAGAATATCTTATTGAAAGCAGAATTGGGAAAGAAACATACAACTTTTTGAAGCAAATGCATCCCTATATACCTCAAATTTTTGCAATACCAAAGATACACAAAAATATTTTTAAACCTCCCTTCCGCACTATAGTTTCAGCAAAAAAGTCCAAAACCCACCCCTTGGCTGTTTTCATTGACCATCAATTGAAAGAAATTGTCAAGACCCAAACTCATTTGGTGCAAGATTCTTGGGATTTTTTGGGTAAAATTACAGATAATCTATGGTCTGAGGAAGTTAAATTTGTGACCATAGATGTTAAAGATCTGTTTACCTGTATACCCAGAATCACGGGTTTTGAATATTTTGAGAATTGTGTACATAAACATTTCAAGTCAACTCTGGATAACAAAAAATTGGTATTAGAATTGACCGAAATAGTCCTTGACAACAATTTTATTACATTTCAAGGGGAATATTATAAACAGATTACAGGGGTGGCTATGGGGGCAGCTTGTGCCCCCATATACGCCAACCTGGTTCTTCTTGAGTGGGAGGAGGAACACATTTTCACTAGCCCGTATATGAAAAATATAAAAATATATCTTAGATTTTTGGATGATATTTTTCTATTATGGGAGGACACCCCAGACGATTTAAATGAATTTATGACTTATATAAATCAAACCACTACTTTCTTGTCTTTTACCCATGAAATTGAACATAAAAGTATAAATTATCTTGACATCACCCTGAGTAAAATGGATACTGGTTTTAAATCCAACATTTTTCGTAAAAAAACTTGGTGTAATAGCTATCTACATTTCAACAGCAAACATCCCTTACACCAAAAGAAAAGCATTATTAAGGGCCAGGCTGTTAGAATAGCGAGGATGACCTCACAACACCAAGATTTACAGAATGAATTTTCATTTTTAATGAAAAAATTCTTGGAAAGGGGCTATCCTACACAATTTGTTGGTGACATCTTGGAAGAAGTATACCATGGATGGGGTAGTAAATATATACCATTACTAGGTGAGAAGTTTATTCCCAAAGAGAAAAAGTTAGATAATACTACGGACTATATGGGTGCCTGTATGGTAGAACATAATGGCTTTTCTGACTGTTTCACCAATATTATTAAAAATAATTGGTCTATTCTCAAGACCAACAAAGAGATTTATGAGACAGTTGGAAAAAAGCCAACATTCATATACAAAACTGCCACAAACCTTAAAAGATTTTTTGAAACGGGAAATACTAAATGTGATAAAAAGGAAGGCACCACAAAGTGTGGTAGGTGTAGACAATGCACATATATCAATCAAACTGTGGAAACTAAATTGGAAAATGGCTTAAAAAGCAAAATTGCCTTTCTGAAAGGTAACTGTCGTAGTAGGATGTTAGTGTACTTGGCTATTTGTTCCAAATGTCCCTCCTTTTACGTGGGTAAGACTGAGAGGACTCTCAGAGAAAGAATCTATGAACATACCAACGACATTAAAAAGAAAAAGGAGACGAGTGCATTGTTTAAACATTCTGTTGAATGTGTAGGTTTTACAGATTTTAAGTTTGGAATTTTGGAACTTATTAAAATTGACCCAAGGGGAGGTGATGTCAAGAATATTTTACTTCAGAAGGAAATTAAATGGCAACTGAGGTTAAAATCAAACATCCCTCCTGGGCTTAACGAGTACACCAACATAAAAGCCATTTTAATAGACAAAGCTTCGAGGGTTTAAACATTTGTCATTACAGTTAGATACACACAGCTCGATGTAATTTATGATCTTATCAATATGCATTTTTACATACACCTATGGAAACATCACATATAGCACAGGTAGTATTAATTCTCAGGTGTAGATTTAGTTTCAACACTACTGAAAACCTAACATGAATTTTTAAAAAAAATTTCTTTTACCTGGTTTATGTATTTTTTCATAAAAGTATATTTAACACTCAAAAGTTTGTACATATATTTCATATATTTTTTATTTTTTTTGTAATATTCATATATGGAAAAATGTATATTTATTCATACAAATCAATTTAACGTATTTAACAGTTTACAAGATTTTATATTATATATAACACACATTGAACTTGCACAAAAACATTTGTAAACATGATTCAACAAACAAGGTTTTTATATAAACAGAAAAACTTTTTTATAATACACAAGGTTTTTATTGAACTGTGTATGTATTTTCAATATGCATAGATCATATTGTTTTAAAAGTTTTATTTGATCCTATGTATAATTCACAAGTCTTCACAGTTCACATCCACCTCAGGTGTTCTTATAACACCTACAACTAAAGGCATTGTACAATATATTTATTTTATTTTTTATTAAATTAATATCTAATTTAGAACATTATTAAAAGAACAGGTGTATAGCACTTCACTATGTAAATTCATCGGTCATTTTCTGTTTGATTCTTTAATTTAAAACATTCATATAAGGGACAATACCCATTCATTTAAAGCGAGTGCTTTAAAATGCTATATCAAATTGTTTTAATTAAATAACTGTTATTCAATTTCCAGGTTCAACTAATTTATCAATTAATTTTTAAAAAAAAAACTGTATAAAAACAAGAGGCACAGTATATTCATTATTCTGATGAAGTCTGCATACGGCAGACGAAAGCGCTAAATCTGTATAAACTGTTTTTATTTTTGTGATTAAAAACATTGTGGTCTGTTCACACGGAATTTTTATTTATTTTTATTTGTTCTTGGTAAATATAGCACAAAACCGACAGCTAGGCACGTTATGATCGGGGCCTAGGCAAGGAATACAGTATAAATGGAAATCCTTATGAGGTATTTGCTTCCCACAAGTAATGCAATTATTTACTTTGACTGACATCGGTATGGAGCAAGAAAAAGTTTCCCCAATGGGGTACTTAGCTTTAGTGAAGACTTCAGTTCTGAAACTCGAATTCGAAAATTTCAGGAGTCGGCCGACCGGCACTTGCGAACTGCTTCTGCTTCGGGCACCGTGCGGCAAGAAAGACTAAAGTAAATGGCGTCGTCTGCCTGTTTTATACCCCTGACGACCTGATGTCATGGAAGAGGAGACGGCAACCAATGCAGGACCCAAGACTTTGGAATTCAGGCCGACTGAGGGCAACCTGCCAGCAGATTACCGAAATGTAATGACTGCAACAGTGAAACATGAAGAACATCACCCACGGCTGTCTGTGCCAGTAGAGAGTAACCAACAAGATGTTTGAAGTGTCCTGCTGGATTTTCTGCAGGAACTTCTGAATGAGCCGGAAAGGGGGGGGGGCATATAGATATTTCCCTTTCCAGGAGATTGAGAAGGCATCTGTTGCCAGTGCCTGCTGGTCTGGTATGTTGTTGTGTCTTTCGGCTTTTCCCGGTTAGGGGTCGCCACAGGGGAACTCCGGTCCGCTAATGATTGGTAGTTGATTTTTACGTGCCGAGTTACCAGCCCCTGACGCACAACCTTCAACGAAGGTATGCCCATTCACGCATGTCTCCACACGGAAGACGCTCTAGACGAGAATCGAACCGGACAGCGTCTTACTGTGAGGCGACAACGCTACCGCAGCACCACCATGCAAAAGCCAGGAAGCTGCTTGTTGGTGGAGGAGGCAAACAGGTCTACTTGAGGTATACACCACCTGTGGACCAGCTCCAAGAAGATATCTCTGTGAAGCATCCATTTGTGGTTGTTTGTGATGGTTCTGCTCAGGTAGTCTGCCTGGGAGTTGTGAATAGAGAGAATGTAGACTGCCTGAAGAGCAATTCCCTGTGAGGTGGCCAGTTCCCATACCAGAAGGCTTAGTCTGCAAAGGAGGTATGACGTGGTTCTTCCCTGCTTGTTGAAATACAAAAGTACAGTGGTGCTCTCTATGTAAATCTTCAAGGGGCCTAGCTGGAGGAAAGCTTAAAACACCCGAACAGCCAGAAGAATTGCGCTCATCTCTCGAACACTGATGTGTTCTAGTTTGTGAGGTTTTAGCCATAGGCCTTGCACCCTTCGATGGCCCAGCCCAACCCAATCGGAGACGTCTGTGTGCATGACCTGTGTGGCTGGAGGTGGTTGGAGGGGAAGACCTGGACTGAGGTTCACTTGTGCCAATCACCACTGTATTTCTTTTTTCAGGCAAAGGAGAAAGCGCACCAAGTGCTCCAGAGGATGGGAATGCTGTGTCCAGACTGAATGAAGACACCACTGTTAACTTTCTCATATGGAGTCTTGCTAAAGGTAGCATTGGGATGGTGGCTGCCATGCGGCCCAAGATTCTGAGGAACTGCTTTGCTGTCAAATCTGTGGATTGGAGGACCAGAAGTAGATGTTCCGTCAATGTTCCCACCTTTTGAGATGGGAGGTATGCTTCCATGAGGTCTGAGCATATTCTGCACCAGAGGAAGACAATGTCTTGGGTTGGCTGGAGATGCGATTTTGGGAAGTTTAACTGAAATCCCAGGGACTGTAGAAGAGACACTACAATGTGGATGTGCCACTCGAGGATCTCCTTGCTGCCTGCCTGAATCAACATGCCGTCCAGGTAAGGGAATATCTGTATTCCCTTTGTCCTGCAATAAGCAATCACTGGGGCAAGACATTTTGTGAAAATTTTGGGTGCAGTGGAAAGCCCAAATGGCAAGGTAGAGAACTGAAAGTGGGAAGAGCCCACCAAAAAAACCCCGTTATTTCTTTTAAATAGGTTTTATGGGAATGTGGAAATAAGCATCCTTTATATCTAATGTGGCCATGAACCCTTGTGAAACCGTTACAGGAAAGAGGCTTGGTAGGGTCAACATCCTGAAGGTAGGAACCTTCAGGAATAGGTTAAGATGGGAGAGGTCTAGGGATAGGTCTCCAGGGTCCGTCCTTCCTGGGGACTAGGAAGATCCTGGAGTTGAAGCCTTTTCCTTTTGCAACTGAAGGAAATGATTCAATGGTGCCCTGAGCCAGCAGAGTTTGCAGTATGAGTTGCATGAGGTGCAACTGTTGTGCAGGAGGATGTGGGGTGCATTTTTGTTTTGGGAGGGAGAGCCAAGACAAGAAATAACCATTCTGGAGAATAGACGAGACCCATTTGTCTGAAGTGATGTTGGTCCACACAGGGAGGCAGTGAGAGTGACGGACTGACAGAAGTAAGGAGGAAGGGGGTGAGGATGCAAGGAAGGCAGGTAGTCAGATGCTACCTGCCCTGTCCTGGAAGGGCAGTCTTTGGCTAGAGGAGGGGGATGCTCTAGCTGGAGGGGGTAGTTTCCTTGTACGCCTCCTAGGCCTTGAAGCAGCAGGACAAGAGTGTTTCCTTATAAACTGGGTTTTAGCTGGATGGTTTCTTTCAAACTTTGGTATGGGGGAGACCAACATGTGTTTAAGGTCCTGCATGTCTTTACGTTTCTGCTGCAGTGACTTGAAAAGGTCTGCTACTTTAGAGCCAAACAATGCTGTACCATCCAGGGGGCATCAATAAGAGCTTTGCCCTAAAATCATCAGTCAGGGGTGCAGATGCTGCTGACCTGGCTGAAGACTCAACAACATCATTAACTGCACTTTATAGAGTGCCTGGTAATCTGGGAAGTGATGGCCAGGAGAGAGGACAGTGAGGCTTTGGCAGACCAGTCAGGTATATCAGCCAGTTCTTTGGTGGCTGATTCCAAGAAGGACAGGGCATACTTTGCCATGTGTGTCTGGCAGTTTGCTGCCCTGAAAAACAAGACAGCAGAGGTATAAATCTTGTTACCCAAATGTTCCATTGTTCTGCTATCCTTGCCAGCAGGGAGGATGGTGGCAGTGGGTAAAAGCTTATTGGACTTGTCCTAAGAGATAGAGACAGTGGCTGGGTCAGCAGGTGGGGACTTAAGCAGATGCTTAGCAGTGTCAGGCACCTTATAAACTCTGTCAGGTCTGCGTGGAGCAAGTGGTTGGGAAACTGGATTAAGTGATGCTGAGGCGAAGGCATCTATAAAGGCAGGAAGGATCGATGGAACAGCAGATGGGCTTGGGGAATCCATCTAAATGATGTCATAGTATCTCTCTTAGACCTCAATCATTTCAGAGAAAGTCCCACTTGAAATGATCTTTCATCTCTGAGATAGTTTCCCCAATGGTCAAGTCCTCAACTGGGGAGTCAGGATCGACTGATTCTTCCTCAGGGGAGCCATACCCCAAGGGTGAAGAGATCTGGGAGATGTAAGATAAAGATTCCTCCGAGGAGAAATTGGAAATATCTTCCTCTTCCCTAGTGCTAGGATGTGAGGTCTGAGGCCTAGGGCTCAGGGGTGGTGGGGGTATGTTAGAACTCATAGGAGAGGTAGGCCATAAGGCCACGAAGGCATTAAACAGGCTTTGGCTGAAAGCCTGCTAATCAGGCATGCCTTTCAGAAGAGGGAGATTATGTTTTCTTTTTAAGGGGCCTAGCAGGCATCTGGAGGGGTCTTGAATCCAGAGATTGCAAAGGATCAGAGGGATCTGATGGGTCTTCTTAAAATGCGAGGTCCCCCCGGCAAAGACTGATGTCAGTAAAGCCACAGCAGACATGCTCTCACCGTGGGATCCCATGTCATCCTTGGAGGGACCCACTATATCCATGTGGTAGATCCGAATCCTTCTATGAAGCTGAGGTCAGCCACAGGCTGAGGAATGGACGGTAGAGACCCAGTGGAAGAGGTAGGTCGCAAGGTCTTGACCTTTTTTTGGTGGTTTCAAAGGAACGTCGGAGGAGCCCTCCATCTCTAATGCAGTTTGTTTAAGGAATTGGTTTTCCAAGTAAAGGATTAAAGCATGCAGGCGGCTACGTAGGGTCTTGGGTACGAACGGCTGACAAACGGGGCAGGCCTTGTAATCGTGCGACCGTCCGAAGCAGAAAAGACATTGATTGTGGGTATCCTTGTGGGGAATCTGCCAGCCGCACTTAAACTTGCCCTTTTTGGATGAAATGAACAGGCAATACAAGTAAAAAGGACTGAAAGGATCCCCAACAGGGTACTTATCTTAATTCTTTGAATCTGATGTCAGCGATAGCAGAACACCTGGCATACATCTGGCAGCTGAGAAGTTCTTAGGGCTGGTGCGTGCAAACGTCACTTTTACAGCCCACATTGCCCTTAGCCACGTCAGATGTCCTACACACTACAGAGGGACTGAAAATTTTTGTATACTGGCCGTACGTACGGGAGATAAGAGGAGTAAACCCATACGTAGAATACAGCAGCACTGGAATAGAAACTAATAAAAAGTCACCAAAGGACAACGAAACAAGTAAATCCAAAAAGTGCAGTGTAAGGTGAAACAATGAAGCCACTGAGGAGGATTCCAATGAATAGGTTTAATCTGCTAAAGACATTAACGTTTAACGTTGACACAATACGTTTTCATTTAGAATTACTTCATCAGATCTGGGCAGATAGTACACAAAGAGAATCTATAAAGAGACCCTGGTAACGTCATTAATTATCCAATAAAAAAACATCAGGACCTTTTTAGCAAAAAAAAAAAACATGAGACACAGTGCCATGTAAAAAACCCATATGTAGAATACAGCAACATTGGAATAAAAGGACATAGTACAGTTGTGTACACTTACCATAAATGTAGATGTTCGAGTGTATTCACTGTTGAAGTCATTACATTTGCTGGCAGGTTGCCCTCAGTCGGCCTGAATATCAAAAGTCTTGGGTCCTGCATCAGTTGCTGTCTCCTCTTCCATGACATCAGGTCGTCAGGGGTATAAAACATGGACGCCATTTTATTCAGTTTTTCATGCCCCAGATGAAAAATATATATATATGTATGTGTGTATAGATATATATATATATATATATATATATATATATATATAAATACACAGCAATATATATGTAAATGCAATTTTAGCAACATAAATTTTACCTTCATCTAAAAGCAAATACACCACAAAGGCTTTGGTGGGTAACCCAGACTGCAACAGTGAATACACTCGAACTACATTTATGGCAAGTGTACACAAAGTACAGTTGTGTACCTACCATAAATGTAGATGTTCGAGTGTATTCACTGCTGCAGTCATTACACTTGGGGTTATCCTGCTGGCAGGCTACCTGCAGTCGACCTGAATTCCAAAGTCCCGGTCCAGCGTCGGTTGCTGTCGCCTCTTCCCCGACGTCAGTGCGCCAGGGGTATAAAAGATGCAGCTGACACCATTTTCTTCAGTTTTTCGTGCTCCAGATGTCAGGTGCACCCCAAAAGGGTAGGCTTAAAAAAGTCTGATCATAAAAAAGCATGCACATAAACTTCATCTACAAGCAAATACACCACATAGGTTGTATAGACTAGAGAAGTACAGATAAGTCCTAGCAATGAAAGGGGGATGGTGGGAGGGTAACCTGGACTGCAACAGTGAATACACTTGAACATCTACATTTATGGTAGGTACACAACTGTACTATGTTCATCGTGTTTCACTGTTGCGGTCATTACACTTGGGTTGAATCCCAAAGGTGAGGTTGGGTGGCTGGGCCTAAATAGAATTAGGAGTGGCTATGAGGCCCTGCAGAACTGCAGTGGAAAAGCCTGCTCTGGATTTAGAGTAAATAGGTAAGTGGTAGTGCTTTGTGAAAGCGTGCAGTGAAGTCCAGGTTGCAGCCTCCAAAATGTCCTTGGTTGGTACTCCTCTGAGGAAGGCTGTTGAAGTGGCTGCTGCTCTGATAGAATGTGGCCTAATGCCCTTAGGCATTGATTTGCCATGTTGTGAATAGCAGAAACGAATGCAGTGGCCTATCCATTTTGAAATAGTCTGTTTTGAAGTAGCTTTCCCTTGCGATCCTGGAGCATATGCCACTAAGATTTGCTCAGTCTTTCTGAAAGCTTTAGTCTTGACCAAGTAAAAGCGTAGCTGTCTGTGTATGTCCAAAGAATGCAGAAGTCTCTCCCCCTTATTCTGCGGGTTTGGATAAAAGGTAGGCAAATGTATGGCTTGGTTAAGGGCCACACTGGACACTAGCTTAGGCATAAATGTTGGGATTGTCCTTAGAGAAACCCTGTCCGGATGGAAAATAATAAAAGGTTCCACAGCCATTAGTGCCTGTAATTCTGAGACTCTTGCTGAAATTATTGCTAGAAGAGCTGTTTTCCATGATAAATATTTTATCTCAGCTGTATTGGCTGGCTCAAAATGAGGCAGTGTCAGTTTTTCCAAGACAAAATTGAGGTCCCATGCAGGTATTGGAGCTCTTCTTGGAGGTCTTATGTTTTTGGCCCCTCTGAGATACTGCCTTAGCAGTGGATGAGAGAAAAGAGGTGGATCCGTATTGTAATGAGCTGAGATGGCAGAGGCATGAATCTTAATGGATGAGAAGGATAGGCCTTTGTCCAGCATCTCAGTTAGGTATTGTAAAATCTGAGGAATATTTGGAACAAGCATGTCAATTCCTTGTGCCTGGTTCCAAGCACAGAATTTCTTCCATTTTTCTGCATAAGAATTTCTGGTGCTGGGCCTCCTGGCCTCCAAAATAACATCCATAACTGCTTTAGAGAGAGGTGTGTTCTGAACGGTTACATTATCCGCCATGCAACCAGACTTAGAGTTCTGAGTTGGCTGTGTAGGATCGGATTGTTTTGTTGGGTCAGCAAATGAGGAATTTGAGGTAATGTCCAGGCTGGCCCTTGAGACAAGCTCTTCAGGATTGGGTACCAGTGCTGGCGTGGCCAGTCTGGGGCAATCAGGATCATTTTTGGCTTCTCTTGTCTGACCTTTAGAAGTACCTTGGGGAGGAGAGGCAGAGGAGGGAAGGCATATACTGAGAGGGCTTTCCAACTGAATGAAAGGGCGTCCACTTTCCATGCTTGTCCGTGATAAGTCCGAGTGCAGAATCTTTGTGGCTGGCAGTTGTGAGGGGAGGCAAATAGATCGAGGTCTGGCCATCCCCATTTCCTTGTTATCATTCTGAAGATTTGTGGATCTAGTTTCCACTCGTGAGGATCCATGAGGTTTCTGCTTAGTTCGTCTGCCAAGGTATTTGTCCTTCCTGGCAGGAATTGTGCTTGTAGGTGTACTTGATAAGTCAGTGCTGTATTCCACAAAGTCATGGCTTGTCTGCAGAGCGGGTAGGAATGTGTGCCTCCTTGTTTGTTTATGTACCACATGACTGTAGTTTTGTCCGTCTTTATCAGCAGTTGTGCTGGATGAAGTAGGTCCTTGAAGGCTGTCAGTGCATTCCGTACAGCCAGCATCTCTTTTTGATTGATATGAAGATGCATTTGGCTTGTGGGCCATGTGCCCTGAATACATTTTCCTGCCATGTGTGCCCCCCAGGCATAATCTGATGCATCTGTTGTTAAAGTCTGCCTGGCTGTGGGTAAAGTGAATGGCTGTCCCTTGTTGTGGTGACAGGCCTGTGCCCACCATCGAAACTCCTGTTGCAGGCAGGGAATGAGAGTAATTAATGTTACCAGGCTGTGGCAATGCTGAGTCCAAACACTTTTTAGATAACATTGTAGTTTCCTCATATGCAGTCTTGCATATGGAATTAGTAGGATGCAGGATGCCATGTAGCCCAGAGCCTGCAGAATTTTTCTTGCAGATAACTGGGTCTTTGTTGCCATGTTTTTGAAGTAAGAAGTCAGCTGCCTTTGTCTGGCGTGAGATAAGCCATCTGGGCAGTTGTATTTAAGCTTGCACCCAGGAATATTATCTCTTGAGAGGGTACTAGTTTTGATTTCTTTCCGTTTACTGTGTACCCTAGGCAAATTAGCAATGTTTTTACAAATGCCAGATGCTTTAGTAGAATGTCTTTGGTCTCTGCTTGAATAAGGCAGTCGTCCAAGTAGGGATATATTTGAATTCCTCTTTGTCTGCAAAATGCAATTACTGGTGCCAAGCATTTTGTGAAGACCCTGGGTGCAGTAGATAAGCAAAAGGCAGTGCAGAGAACTGGTAGTGCATTGAGCCAGCTATGAATCTGAGGTATCTTCTGCAAGATTGTCTGAGTGGGACATGCAGGTATGCCTCTTTGAGGTTCAAAGTTACAAGCCAAGCCTTCTTGCCCAGCATGGGCAGAAGCTGCTGCAGAGTCAACATTTTGAATTTTGGAACGTCCAGAAAAGTGTTTAGAATAGACAGGTCCAGAATTGGTCTCCAGGCTTTGTTCTTTCTTGGTACTAAGAAAAGTCTAGAGTAAAATCCTTGTCCCTGCTCTTGTTGTGGCACTGGCTGAATAGCCCTCATGTCCATGTGAGATGAAACTTGTTTTTGTGCCTCTGTCCATTGATTGTGTGGCAGGTCTGGCATACCTTTTGCCTTTAAAAGGGTGTGAAAATGGAACCTGTAGCCCTGAGAGACTATATTTAAGACCCACTTGTCCTGGGTGATCCTGTGCCAATTTTGTGAAAAAAGTGCTAAATTTCCCCATAAGGGAGCTGCCAAAAGATAAATGCTTGGCATTTGCAGAGGGAAGTCGTTGGGACTGTTTCCTATAAGGCTGTGACTTGACTTCTCTGATTTTGGAGGTAGAAGCACTCCATTGTCTGGGCCTGTATGAGCCCTGGGGCTGTTGCCTCCCTCTAGGGTGTCTGAATCTGCCTTTTTGTGGTCTGTCTGCCACTGGAAAGGACCAATTCTTGAAGGCCAGTTCCTGCTACATCTGGGTAGTTGTACCTGTAAGAAATCCTTTACTGTCTGCATAGATTTAGCTTTATCCTCCATTTTCTTCAACACCTCTTCTGCCTTAACACCAAACAAAGTATCATGCTGTAATGGAGCATCCAATAATTTTGCTTTAACATGATTAGGCAGATTCTGTTCCTTTAACCAAGCATGCCTTCTAATAACAGAACCTGTAACTGCAGCCCTGCACGAGGCCTCCAGTGAATCATAACCACATTGCAAAGTATGTTTTCCCACTTGTTCAGCTGCATGCAATAAATCCTGCAATTCTTTGTTTTCAGAACATTCAGAATTTGTCAACATTTTTTGTTTTAACAAAGACATTATATATTGCTGATATTTGAGCATATGAAACTGACAATTTAAAGTCCTTACAGCCAAGGTAGCAGAAGTGTAGACTTTTTTCCCCCATCTGTCCAGAGCCTTGGAATCTCTATCTGAGGGGACAGGGTTTTTAGCAGAAGCAGCCTTGACCCCTTTGGGACCCTGTGAGATAATTTCTGGGTCAGCAGCAGAGTTTTTATATAGAAATTTATGGGAGTCTGGAACCCTGTAGTATCTGTCTGGCTTAACGGGTGTAGGCGGTAGAGAGTCTGGAGACAGGCCGGACTCTGAAAATACATCATCCACTATGTCTAGAACAGGAGGGATTGCAAGAGGTCTGTGTTGAGGCAGTAACAGAAAGTCTCTAAGCCTTTTCTTAGAATCTGGATAATCCTGGCTCTCCCAGAGGAAATGCTCCCTCATGGTATGCAGGGTTTCCCCAAATGAGTAATCCTCAGGAGGAGAAGCTGAAGGAATAGAATCTTCAGCATCAGAATCCTCATAGGGAGGTATAGAATATACCTGCTCTGAAGAGGAATCAGAGGAAAGGGAAACTTGATCAGAGGAATCATATTCTAGTACTAGGCCTTCTGGCTTCCAAAATGATATCCATCACAGATTTACTGAGAGGTGCTGTTTGAATAATTACATGATCAGCCATGCTGCCAGGTTCAGAGTTTGGAGCTAAGTGTGCAGAATCTGATTGCTCTGCTGAGACAGTAGATGAGGTATTTGAGGCAAGTACCAAGGAGGGAGTACCAGTGCTGGTGAGGCGAGTCTGGGGCAATTAGGATCATTTTTGTTTTTTCCTGTCTGACCTTTAGTAAGACCTTAAGGAGAAGAGGCAGGGGAGGAAAGGCGTAGACTGATAGGTTTTTCCAACTAAAGGATAAGGCATCCACTTTCCATGCTTGTCTGTGACATGTCCTTGTGCAGAATTTGTCCAGTTGATAATTTTGGGGAGAGGCAAATAGAGCTATGTCTGGGCTCCCCCATTTCTGTGTTATCATGCTGAAGACTTGTGGATCCAGTTTCCACTCGTGAGGGTCCGTAAGATTTCTGCTTAGGTCGTCTGCCAGAGTATTTTGTTTTCCTGGCAGGAACTGAGCTTGAAGATGCACTTCTTGGTAAGTCAACGGCTGTGTCCCACAACGCCATGGCTAGTCTGCAAAGGGGTAGGAATGTGTACCCCCTGCTTGTTTATGTACCACATAACCGTGGTGTTGTCCGTCTTTACCAGTAGTTGTCCTGGATGAAGTAAGTTCTTGAAGGCTGTCAGGGCATTCTGAACAGCTAACATCTCTTTCTGGTTGATATGCAGATGCATTTGTTTTGGGTTCCATATGCCCTGAATGCATCTCCCCACCAGGTGGGCCCCCCAAGCATAGTCTAATGCATCTGTAGTTAGGGCTTGGGTGGCACGGGGTACAGTGAAAGACCGTCCCTTGTTTTGGTGACATGTCTCTGCCCACCAAAGAAACTCCAGTTGTAGGCAGGGAATGAGAGGAATCATTGTTTTCAGACTGTGACAATGCTGACTCCATAAACTTTATAGACACCATTGAAGTTTCCTCACATGCAGTCTTGCATATGGGATTAGTAGAATGCAGGAGGCCATGAACCCCAAAGCCTGCAGAATTTGTCTTGCAGACAGCTGGGTTTTTGTTGCCATCTGTTTGAAGTATATAGTCAGCTGCCTTTATTTGTCTGGCATAAGGTAAGCCATCTGGTAAGTTGTATTCAAGCTTGCACCCAGGAATGTAATTTTTTGAGAGGGTACCTGTTGTGATTTCTTTTCGTTTATTGCGTACCCTAGTCATGTTAGAAGCCTTTTTACAAACTCCAGATGTTGAAGAAGAAAGTCTTTGTTTTCTACTTGAATGAGACAGTCGTTGAAGTATGGATAGATTTGTATGCTTCTTTGTCTGCAAAATGCAATTACTGGTGCCAGGCACTTTGTAAAGACCCTGGGCGCAGTAGATAAGCCAAAGGGCAGTGCAGAGAATTGGTAATGCATAAAACCTGCCTTGAAGCGGAGGTATCTTCTGCACAATTCCCT
>NC_056726.1:185384208-185386708 GCF_019279795.1 Protopterus annectens
CACACACACATATATATATATATATATATACACACACAACACACACACACACACATATATATATATATATATATATATATATATATATATATATATATATATATATATATATATATATATATGCTATCTTTAAAAAAAAAACAAAAAACAAAAAAATCTTATTTTTTCCCCACTTTTCTGAGATTTAAAAAAGTTCAGTTACAGGCTTGCTGTTCTGAACTGTTTGTAAGTTTCTTGGAGGCCATTTTCTGCTTGGGCTAAAGGGAAGTCTCTCTGTTCATCAGTGGCAGTGATAAACATTGAGCAGCCTGCCCCTGTGGGAGTGGTTACTGCCTTGTAACTGTAGTTTTATTGGCCATTTTTGGGTCAATTCTAAACTCCTTGAGCTTCCTCTCTTAAAACCGGATTGCCTCGTGATTTTGGCGTCTTTTCAGACTTGTTGGCTGTTGGTGAAGCACCCACCAAGAGGAGAAAACGCTGAGAGAAGAAAGGAGCCACTTTTGAGATCTTAAGTATTTTCTTCAGATTATTTTGCTAAGTTTTTCTGCATAGCCGCCTACTTTGAGCATTTTTTGGCTTGTTAAACTTGATTTCTGCATTGGTAACTGTATTTAGAACACAACCTAGAGCTGTTTACTGAATTTCCTGTTTGCACTTATTTTTAAAATCGTTTTTTTCTTAAAACTTGCATTTTATCTGTCTCTGGCCTAGCACTCAAGTGTGGGGTCATTTACTGCACTGTTATAACTTGTTGATACTTGTGAACCTCTGCTATCTTTAAAAAAAACAAAAAACTAAAAAATCTTACTTTTCCCCCCACTTTTCTGAGATTTAAAAAAGTTCAGTTACAGGCTTGCTGTTCTGAACTGTTTGTAAGTTTCTTGGAGGCCATTTTTTGCTTGGGCTAAAGGGAAGTCTCTCTGTTCATCAGTGGCAGTCATAAACATTGAGCAGCCTGCCTGCCCCTGTGGGAGTGGTTACTGCCTTGAAACTGTAGTTTTATTGGCCATTTTGGGTCAATTCCAAACTCCTTGAGCTTCCTCTCTTAAAACCCTCTTTTTCTTGCGCGTTTTGTGCATAGCGCCATAACGGGCAGCGCCGCCAAATTGGGTTTAAACTATTCCTGGCTCCACAAAGTCTGCTCTTCACTTTTTCCCTTAGAACTGCTCTATCTCTCAAATTAAACACCATATTCTCATTCTAAGGCCCTTCACTGGTCCAAATAAGTAATCTTACAAGTTAGCACTATTAAACCATAAGCACTACTTACACTTATACTCTCTACGATTACCTTGTCCCCTATTGGACCGTCTTAATTCAGTTCCCTATATTACTCTAGCATGTCCAAAGGTCAGTCAATGGTTTCCTCTTCAGCCCAGCTGGTGAATCTGGGAATTTTGAGGCAATGTTACAACTGTCTCATGTACACGGACAACCCTCTCCTCCTCCAAACAGGTTCAAATATATGTGAGAGATGCAACCATATAGCCAAACTGGAGGCTGAGCTCTCTCATCTCAAAACTGGTATAACCAGTCAGGAGGAGAAGGTAACCTCACACAACACAATTCCAGTATCACATAGTCCCACCACATCAGCAAACCAAACACATAAATACCCTAAAACATACTCAGAGGCTCTAAATAAAAATCTACCTAAGCAACAGAGACCTCCAAAGCAGACATCCAAGCAAACGCCACCCCAAAACAAAACACGCACAACACATAGCCCACAAAGTCAGTGTGCCAAGCAGCCACAGCCCTTAAGGCTGAATAACGCACCCGATACTCTTGTAATAGGTGACTCTATTGTCAGACACACTGACGTCCCACTCACCAGGCTGAACAAGGAGAAGGTCACAGTGAGCTGCCTGTCGGGCGCTAGGATCCGCCACATAACACAAGCACTCAGGTCACTCCAAAGCAAATACAAATATGACTCAGTCATTGTATATGGTGGTGTGAATGACCTGAGACGTACCTCCCTGGACTACATGAAAAGAGACATAGAGGAGCTCTCTGATCATGTAGCACAGGCCGGTATGACACTGACCTTGAGCAGCATCTTACCCTCACCTAGAATGATGCCACAGTACAAAGACAAAATGATCGATTTTAACAATTGGCTAAAATTTTGGTGTCATTCAAAGGGGATCCAGTGTCTATCAGCCTGGGATGACATGCTCGACAAGCCACGTTGCTTCGCTAGGGACGGCTTGCACCTGTCACCACTGGGCTTTCGGATACTGGCAAAGGCTCTGGCCACCCCCATAGTGCCTTTTTTAGGCAAGGCTCAAAAGTCTAACCCACCTCCATAGACAGCACAAGGTACAAGAAACTAAAGGTAATGCTGCTAAACGCCAGAAGTCTTAACCTCAAGATGCACGCACTCGAAGCTCTCCTCAGTATGGAAAACATCGATATCTGTGCAGTGATAGAAACCTGGTTCAAGGCTCCAGAGAGCACCCCAGCACTACCATGTTATACCTCATATCATGCTTTT
>NC_056726.1:185391708-185406708 GCF_019279795.1 Protopterus annectens
GGCCGACGCCATTTTCTTTAGTTTTTCTTGCCACAGAAGTCAGGTGCCCCCTAAAAGGGTAGCCAAAATTTATATATATATATATATATATATATATATATATATGTAAATACATGCATCAGTATAAACTTCACCTTCATCTACAAGCAAATACACCACATAGGTTGTATAAATCAGAGAAGGAAAGATAGGTTCCATCAGAAGAAAGGGGGATGGCGAGTGGGTAACCTGGACTGCAACAATGAATACACTCGAACATCTACATTTATGGTAAGTGTACACAACTGTACTATGTTCTTCGTGTTTCACTGTTGAAGTCATTACATTTGGGTAGAGTCCCAAAGCTATGGATGGGAGGCTGGAGCTAAACAGCATTAGGGGCGGCTATGAGGCCCTGCAGAACTGCAGTGGCAAAGCCTGCCCTGGATTTAGAGTAGAGTGGCAGATGATAGTGCTTTGTAAAGGTCAGCAATGAACTCCAAGTAGCAGCCTCTAGAATGTCCTTGGTTGGTACTCCCCTGAGAAAGGCTGCTGAAGTGGCTGCAGCTATGGTTGAATGTGGCCTAATGCCCTTAGGCAATGGCTTGCCATGGTGTAAGTAGCAGAAACGAATGCAGTGGCCTATCCACTTTGAAATAGTCTGCTTTGAGATAGCCTTTCCTTGTGATCCTGCAGCATATGCCACTAGTAATTGCTCTTTCTGAAAACCTTGGTTCTGTCCAAGTAGAATCTAAGCTGTCTGTGTACGTCCAAAGAATACAGAATTCTCTCCCCCTTGTTCTGTGGATTTGGATAAAAGGTTGGCAGATGAATAGTTTGGTTAAGAGCCACACTGGAAACCACCTTAGTCATAAATGTTGGGTTTGTCCTCAGAGAGACCCTGTCTGGATAAAAAGTGATAAAAGGTTCCACAGCCATGAGAGCCTGTAGCTCTGAAACTCGTCTTGCAGAAGTTACTGCTAGGAGCAGAGCTGTTTTCCAAGATAAAAACTTTATATCAGCAGTAGCAGCTGGCTCAAAAGGAGGCAGGGTGAGTTTTTCCAAGACATAGTTGAGGTCCCATGCAGGCATTAGTGATCTCCTTGGAGGCCTTAAATTTTTGGCTCCTCTGAGGTACTGTTTTAATAAGGGATGAGAAAAGATTGGTGGCTCTGTATTGTAATGAGCCGAAATGCAGAGGCGTGAATTTTAATAGATGAAAAAGATAGGCCTTTGTCCAGCATCTCAGTTAAGTATTGCAAAACCTGAGGAACATTTGGCACAGCTGTATCAGTTCCTTGTGCCTTGTTCCAAGCACAGAATCTCTTCCATTTTCCAGCATAAGATTTTCTAGTACTAGGCCTTCTGGCCTTCAAAATGACATCCATCACAGCTTTACTGAGAGGTGTGTTTTGTATGACTACATTATCCACCATGCTGCCAGGTTTAAAGTCCTGAGTTGGCTGTGCAGGTTCTGTTCGTTTTGCTGGGATAATAGATGAGGTATTTGAGGTAAGGTCCAATACGGGCACTGAGACAAGTTACTCAGGATTGGAAACCAGTACTGGTGGGGCCAGTCTGAGGCAATCAGTATCATTTTTGGCTTTCCTGCCTGACCTTTAGGAGTACTCTGGGGTGGAGAGGCAGTGGTGGAAAGGCATATACTGATAGGTTTTTCCAGCTGAAAGATAGGGCGTCCACGTCTGTGATAAGTCCTTGTGCATAACCTTTTTAGTTGGTAGTTGTGAGGGGAGGCAAATAGATCTATATCCGGGCATCCCCATTTCCTTGTTATCATGCTGAAGACTTGTGGATCCAGCTGCCACTCGTGGGGATCCATGAGGTTTCTGCTTAGTTCGTCTGCCAGAGTATTTTTCCTTCCTGGCAGGAATTGTGCCTGCAAATGAACTTGGTAAGTCAATGCTGTGTTCCACAAAGTCATGGCTGGCCTGCAAAGGGTGTAAGAATGTGTGCCCCCCCCCCCACTTGTTTATATACCACATGACAGTGGTGTTGTCTGTCTGTATCAGTAGTTGTCCCGGATGAAGTAGGTCCTTGAAGGCTGTCAAGGCATTCTTAACAGCTAGCATCTCTTTTTGATCGATATGTAGATGCATTTGGGTTGAGGACCATGTACCCTGAATGCATTTTCCTGCCATGTGGGCCCCCCAGGCATAATCTGATGCATCCGTTGTTAGTGTCTGCCTGGCTGGGGGTAATGTGAATGGCTGTCCCTTGTTTTGGTGACAAGCCTTTGCCCACTATCAAAACTCCTGTTGTAGGTAGGGAATGAGAGTAATCATTGTTTCCAGGCTGTGCCAATGTTGAGTCCAAACACTTTTTAGGTACCATTGAAGTTTCCTCATATGCAGTCTTGCATATGGAATTAGTTGGATACAAAATGCCATGAAGCCCAAAGCCTGCAGAATTTTTCTTGCAAATAACTGGGCCTTTGTTGCCAACATTTTGAAACAGGTAGTCAATTGCCTTTGTTTTTCTGGCTTGAGATAAGCTATCTGGGCAGTTGTATTTAAGCTTGCACCCAGGAATATTATCTCTTGAGAAGGTACTAGTTTTGATTTCTTTTTGTTGACTGTGTACCCTAGGCATGTTAGAAGTCTTTTCACAAACGCCAGACACTGTAGAAGAATGTCCTTGTTCTCTGCTTGAATTAGACAGTCATCCAAGTAAGGATATAATTGTATTCCTCTTTGTCTGCAGAATGCCATTACTGGTGCCAGGCACTTTGTAAAGACCCTGGGCGCAGTAGAAAAGCCAAAGGGCAGTGCAGATAATTGGTAATGCATTGAGCCGGTCTTGAATCTGAGGTATCTTCTGCATAATTCTCTGATTGGGACATGCAGGTATGCCTCTTTTAGATTTACAGTCACCAACCAAGTATTCTTGCCCAGCATGGGCAGAAGCTGCTGCAAAGTCATCATCTTGAATTTTGGTATATCCAAGAATGTGTTCAGAATAGAAAGGTCCAGTATTCCTCTCCAGGTCTTGTCCTTTCTGGGTACCAGGAATAGTCTTGAGTAAAATCCTTGTCCCTGCTCTTGCTCTAGTACTTGTTGAATGGCCCCCATGCCCATGAGGGATGAGACTTGTTTTTGTGCCTCTGCCCATTGATTTTTTGGCAGATCTGGCCAGCCGTTTGCCTTTGGCAGGGTATGGAAATGGAACTTGTACCCTTGTGACATGATGTTTAGAACTCACTTGTCCTGGGTTATAATGTGCCAATTGTGAGAAAAAAGTGCTGATTTTCCCCCTAAGGGTGCTGCCAGGAGATAAATGCTTGGTGCAGGCAGGGGGAAGTTATTGGGACTGTTTCCTGTATGGTTGTGATTTGTCTTCTCCAACTTTGGAGGTAGAAGCACCCCACTGCTTTGACCTGTAGGAACCTTGCGCCTGGGATCTGCCTCTAGGGCGTCTGGATCTGCCCCTTTGAGGCCTGTCAGACACAGGAAAGGACCAATTCTTTGTAGGCCAGTGTCTACTAAACCTAGGTGGCTGCACTTGTAAAAAATCTTTGACAGTTTGCACAGATTTAGCTTTGTCCTCCATTTTCTTTAACACCTCCTCTGCCTTAACACCAAACAAAGTATCATGCTGTAAAGGTGCATCTAATAATTTAACTGACATGATCAGGCAGATTTTGTTAGTTTAACCAAACATGCCTCCTAATTACAGAACCCATAACTGCGGCCCTGCAGGAGGCCTCCAAAGAATCAAAACCACATTGCAAAGTATGCTTTTCAACTTGTTCAGCTGCATGCAACAAATCCTGCATTTCCTTGTTTTCTGCACATTCAGAGTTTAATAACATTTTCTGTTTAAGCAATGCCATGACATGTTGCTGATATCTGAGCATATGAAACTGACAGTTTAAGGCCCTTATAGCCAAGGTAGCAGATGTGTAAACCCTTTTTCCCCATCTATCCAGTGCCCTAGAATCTCTGTCAGAGGGGGTAGGGTTTTTTTGCAGCGGAAGCCTTAACTCCCTTTGGGACCCTGTGAAATAAGTTTCTGGGTCTGCAGCGAGTCAGGAACCCTGTAATATCAGTCAGACTTAACAGGAGCTGCAGGTAAAGAGTCAGGGGTAAGACTAGACTCCGAAAACACATCTACAATATCTAACACAGGTGGAATGGCTAGTGGCCTGTGTTGAGGTAGTAAAATGAAATCTTTGAGCCTCTTTTTAGATTCTGAAAAATCTTGGCTCTCCCAGTGGAAATGCTCCCTCATGGTATGCAAGGTTTCCCCAAAAGAATAGTCCTCTGGAGGAGAAGCTGAAGGTATAGATTCTTCAGCATCAGAATCCTCATAGGGGGGGGAAGAGAATATTTATGATCAGAAGAAATAGAGACCTGATCTGAAGATTCATGGTCAGTCTCTTGCCAAGGCCTCTTATCAGGAGGGGGATGGGAACCCCTGATCAAGGTAATTAAGTCTTCGGACATTTTGAGCATCTGTTTTTTTGGGCATAGAGGCCTGTCCACATGGCTCTTGAGTTTGCTTTTTTGCTTTAGAAGGTGCTTTAGTCTTTGCCTTTGAAGCTGAGGTTGGCTTAATGTAAAGATGTTTAGATCTGAATACACCCTCAGAAGCCGGTGCCTGCTCAGCGGCTCTGGACCCATCTGAAGGAATAGTATCAGAGGTTCCAATACCTTGAGTTTCCAGCGGCATGGCCGACTCCACGTGCGAGTCTGTAGCGGGCTGCGACTCTAAAGTAGCGGGCATCAGGGGTTGCGAAAGCGCCTTACTGAGAACCGGTGAACCGGTGACTGGCTTAGGAGAAGCTTTGTCGTCGGTTTTGGGCCTCGGTTGTCTATCTCTCTCCTTTTCTTTGCGTTTTTTGTGAACTCTGGTAGTCGGATGACTATCCGACGACATTTCTGGATAATTAAACCGGCGTCCAAAATAGTTTAAAGCAAAATCATACCGACGCTTAATAGTGCGTTGGTTAAATCTAGCACAAAACTGACAATCATTAACGTTGTGATCAGGGCCTAGGCAAGGAATACAGTAAGAATGAAAGCCCTTATGAGGTATTTGCTTTCCACAAGAAATACGATTATTAACTTTTTCTGACATTGGACTGGAGCAAGAAAAAAGTTTCCCGAACGGGGTACTTAGCTTTATTGAAGACTTCGGATCTGAAACTCTAACACGAAAATCTAAGGAGTCGGCCGACCGGCACTTGCAAACTGCTTCTGCTTCGGGCACCGCGCGGCAAGAAAGACTAAAGAAAATGGCGTTGGCTGCTTCTTTTATACCCCTCACAACCTGACGTCAGGGAAGGGGGCGACAGCAGCCGACGCAGGACCCCGGACTTTGGAATTCAGGCCGACTGAGGGCAACCTGCCAGCAAGATTACCCAAATGTAATGACTGCAACAGTGAAACATGAAGAACATCTGCAATCTATCTTCAACTTTTACAATGAACAGACATTTCTGCCTGATGTCATTCACTTCTTTTAGTGCATTCTTGGCAGTCATACATTTCCAAGAAAATGCAAAGGGGAGAAGGGAGAAGCTGCAATGTTGCCTAGTATCAGAACCCACCAATAAACAGGAGGACAGTATTCTTTGCTATCAAATCCTTGTGCGACTGTTGCTGGTTTATAAAAAGTGACTTCCCGCAGAACAAATTTCTTCAACATGGCAGAACGGCTTTTGCAGTGAAGATGGCAGGGCTGCAAAGAACACTACATAAACTCAAAGCAACCATAAGGGAAAAAGATAAGATCAACAAATAGAAGTTATGTTCTTACCATAACGTTCCATGTTAGTTGTCTTCTTCTCGCCTTCTTCTTGCTGGATGGGTTCGAACCGACCGCCACTCTAAAGCTCGAGAGTTGGTTCCACCGCTCGAGGCTCCCTTATATCCCACAATGCTAGGCGAGTTACCTCAGATCTCGTTTGTAAGCTAACCCCAGCTTATGATAGTAACAATATAAAACAGAATAGCTATAACAGAGTCCACCTCTAACAACAGGAAGAAGAAGGGTGACCTACATCCTGAAACAAGAAATATGCATAATAGCATATAGCTAAGAAAGAGGTGGTAGAAAGAGAGGTCACGATCACAACTCCTCTAGGTCTGTCCAGGCCAGGGGAAGGAGGATGGGCGCAAGAAGAAGACAACTAACATGGAACGTTATGGTAAGAACATAACTTCTATATGTTAAGTTGTCTATCTATTCTTGCTGGATGGGACCAGCACCTTGTCCCGGGTGGCCTAACGGAACAGACTCCTGAGAACAGTGGAACCAAAATTAGCTCTATGCCTAGAAGCTAAATCCAACTTATAATGGGAAATAAAAGTGTGAGGAGTAGCCCAAGTAGCCGCTGCACAAATGGTGTCAATAGGCAGTCTGTCTTGGAAGGCTAGAGAAGTAGCCAAAGCTCTGGTGGAATGGGCTTTAGGTTTATTAGGCAGTTTTTGGTGTCTAATCTCATAAACAAGGGTAATCAGAGATGTTAGCCATCTGGATAAGGATACCTTTGAAACTGGAAGTCCCTTTCTGCTTTCCATAGGAGACAAACAGCTGATCAGATTTTCTGAATAGTTTGTCCTGTCCAAGTAGTACCTTAATTGTGAACATCCAGGTAGTGTAATTTTTGTTCAGACCTATTTGAATACTCCGGAAAAAGACAGGAGGTCAATGCATTGGTTTAGATTTGATGTTGAAACCACCTTAGGCAAAAAGGACGGGTTAGTTAGTAAGGAAACTCTGTCCTTATGAAAAACAAGGTAAGGAGAACGACAACTGAGTGCTTGAAGTTCTGAAATTCTTCTAGCTGATGTGATAGCCACCAGAAAGAGAGTTTTCCATGACAATAACTTTAAGGAACATGAAGCTGCAGGTTGAAAGGGGAAAGAATCAAAGAAGCAAGAACTAAATTTAGGTCCCAAGGAGAAGGAGGATTTCTTACAGGAGGTCTGAGAAGAAAAACTCCTTTCAAAAAGGCTTTGCAGAGTTTGTGGGACATTAGGGCAGATTCAGAAATACCCACATGGAAATTAGAAATAGCTGCCAATTGAACCTTAAGAGTAGATGGAGATGAACCTGCATGGAAGAGTTCAGCTAGAAAATCAAGGACTAGTTGGATGGAAGCGGTGAAAGGATCTATGTCCTTTCCTTGTGCCCAATATGAAGCGTTTCCACTTACTCAAATAAATCTTCGAGTGGAAGATTTATGGGAAGCTATCAAAATATCTCTAACAGAGTGAGATAATTGAGGAAGCCTGGCTACGGTTGGAAGTGGAGGAACCAAGCAGTGAGGTTCAGAGAGGGAGGGAGCGATGAAACTGACCCGACTGATGGATCAAAGATCTGGAACTAGGTCCAGATTCCACGGTCGCCAAAGAAATCGATGTAGAAAGGGGAACCACACTTGTCGAGGCCAGTAAGGAGCAATGAGGATCAATGAGGCCTTCTGAGCGATAGCTTTCTGTATTACTTGAGAGATCAGTGGGAAGGAGGAAATGCATACAGAAGTCCCGGGGCCAAACTTGGACTAGCGCGTCCCTGCTGGGTTGGCCTGGTAAAGGGAATAGAGTGAAGTACTCTCTGCACTTGCTGTTTTGGGGAGTAGCAAAAAGATTGCAGCAAGGCTGACCCCACTTGAGAAATATCTCTCTCACTACAGAGTCTTTCAGAGACCACTCGTGAGGCATGAGAATAGCTCTGCTCAACTTGTCCGCAATGTGATTGGACTTCCGGGATGTGCGTTGCTATCGCTGAGAAGAAATCGCCCATTGCCACAGTCTGAGTGCTTCTCGACACAGGGGTATGATCTGGTTCCGCCTTGTTTGTTGATGTACCACACTACAGACATATTGTCTGTCTGGATTGCAATCGTTCCCAAGGGAAGAGAGTCTTGAAGGGCTTGCAACGCTAAAAGCACTGCTCTCATCTCCAGAACATTTATGTGCAAGTGGCATTCGTTTGGTTGCCATGTGCCCTGGACTGTCCTGCCCTGATAATGCCCCCACCCGATCAGGGAGGCATCCGTTGTCAGAGTAGCAACCGGAGGAGGTGGAACAAATGGTCTCCCAACAGGAGCTGGGGAAGACATCCACCACATGAGATGCTTTTGCACGCCGTGATCATAATGGTGTGAGACATTGGAAGTTCCTGGTATGACCATTGAAAAGAGCATCCACTGAAGGATCCGCATGTGGTATCTGGCCAATGGGGAGAGGTATGGCGCTGCCATAATTCCCAACACCTTTAGAACTAACCTGGCTTTGGCTCTGTTGCTGTTGAGAAGAAGTGACACCAATTTTTGAATGTCTGATATCCTTTGGTTCGTTAGTGTTGCAGACATGTTTACAGTATCTAAATTTGCCTATGTAGGTAATAGTACGACAAGGCGACAAAACAGACTTTCATTTATTGAGATACCCAGTTCTTGACAGCGAAAAGTGTAATCTCTGGCCATCAAAAGGAGATGCTTGGTGGGAGCTGTGAGGAGCCAGTCGTCCAAGTATGGAAACACCTGGAATCCTTGTCGTCTCAGGTGAGAAGCTACTACTGCCATGCATTTGGTAAACACCCGGGGGGCAGTGGTGAGACCAAAGGGCAGGGCCCTGAATTGAAAATGACTGGTTCCCAGCCTGAAGCGGAGGAATCTTCTGGGCCTGTTCATTTTATGTGATAGCCTGAAGGTCTATAGAGCACATCCAGTTTCCTTTTCCCAACAGGGGAAGAATGGATTGCAGCGTGACCATCAATCTTGTTTTCTTGACCGATCTGTTCAAGATGCTGAGATCCAAAATTGGTCTCCAGTCCCCTGTTTTCTTTGGAACTAAAAAGAACCTTGAGTAGATTCCAGATCCTAGTTGGTCTGCTGGCACTGGCTGAATAGCTCTTTTGCAAGCAGTTTTGAAATTTCCAAAGCTGCTATATCCCTTTGGGTGGAACATCTGGAAGGGATTTTTGACTGACTTGGAAAGCGAAGAAAGGGAATAGAATAACCTTGAAATGATGGACTGTACCCATTTGTCTTGTGTCAAGGATAGCCAGGCTTCTGGGTACAGTGACAATCTTCCCCGACTGCCTCGAAGAAGGGCAGTCGGGCAACACCTCAGGGATGCTGAAAGGGCTTATCGAAGACATTTCGATTGCCCTGGTTCTGGACCCCTCTGCCTCTAGGGCGACGTCTACCATTGTTGTTCCCCTCTGCCTCTGGCGGGAACCGACTTGAGATTGTTTTTCTGGCCTTTGGGGTAAGGCCTAGAAGGAGTGGAAAACGGACTCCGGCGGCAGAAAGGGTCTTGCCATCTGTCTCGCACCTAGTCAGGGTTTCTTTCACTTGTGGACCAAAAGGATGATCCATCAAAGGGGAGTTTGTGAAAGACGTCTTGAAAGGTTCCATAAAAGCGCATCCAGGCGTGCCTACGTAAGGCTACCCTGTTCCTCTGCTCGCTCCATCGGCCGCATAAGAGAGGAGGCATGGAGGAGTTGGAAATAGAATTAGGATAGCCAGCTGCGTGTTCATTTTTCTTGAAACCCGCGGTTGTAGGGTCCTTAAGCATTTCACTCGCTTCTTTGATCAAGTCCCTTTGAAGACGAGTGAAATGGCACAGGTAATTCAGCGACGCATAGTAAATGTCGCTGAGGAGAACATCCGCTATCCATGGACCTAGATTCCTTGTTAGGTGGATGGACAGGCACTGAAGGATCAGCCAGTTCCTTCTTTGTGGCGGCAGCTACCACCATAGCATCCACAGAGACTCCTTTGATAAAAATTCCTTGTCTGCTGGAGCTGTGATGAATTTGGAGGGTCTCCTGGGAGTGGGGTCCACTGAATCAGGAGCCGTCCATGCCTTTTAGCAACCACCTGCATGGGGACACCCAGGAGGTGGAAGGACGAGAGCCAAACGCCTCAAGATACACAGATTCGTCCTCCGAAGGGTTGAGGGCTGGCCAATTTCCCTCTGTTTAAGGATCTCCAGAATGTCTGCAAATGAGACATCTTCAGAAGGGGAACGGGGAACCCTCAGAATCATCCAGATCTGTGGATAGACTCAGGTGAGTCAATGTGCTTCCTCTTGCACTTCCTCTTCCGAGGGGCTCTTCTGCCAAATCAGGAGAGGCCTCGAAGAGGATGAAATCCCACAGGGGCTCCTGAGGAGTTGGCTCTCTGCGGTCCGGGATGAGGGAGTGAGTCCTGAGGCAGCATAGAAGGAGGGGCTGACGGAGCCGACTGTGGAGTAGAGCCAGGCTCTAACACATGACCTCGAAGCACCCCTGTCAGGCAGAGCCAGAGGTCCCCGCCCGAGCTAAAGACCCCTCGGCACCGACAGTGATGGCTGAGCCGAACCACCGAGGGAGAGGGTCGGACAAGGGTCCGATGCCACCCCTCGGAGCCGACGACGCCGAGATTCCTCCATGGAAGACAATTGTCTGGCTCGAGGTGACTCTCGTCAGGTTCCGGACACGACGACTCCGAGCTCAAGAGAGTCGAAGGAGGAAGGAGTTGATGGACGGGACAGGCACCGACTGATGAGTCGGGCTCTGAAGCATCTGGGCCAGTGCCTCAGACTTGAGTAGCCGACTCACCACCCTCTGAAGGTCATGATCAGACAACCTCGATGACCTAGAGGAATGAGACCTTTGGCTCGTTCAGACAGCAGGGGAGATCCTGGAGCCGAATGAACGGAGCCAAGAGAAGGTGACCTAGACCTCTTTCTGGTTGTCGGCTCCTCCCGGAGATAACCTCGGCTCCAGCCGAGCCGAGGGAGCCACAACTGTGGACTGAGTCTTACTCGGCTCCAGCGAGCCGATAAAGGCAAAGGTTGAACAACCTGAGGTCTCGGCTCAGAAGCCGGAGAGAAGACCTCGATGAGAGGAGGCTTCCCTGTTGAGACAGACAGGGAATCCTCAGGCTTCAACAAGCCTCTCAATATAAGCTTGTTTTCTTTCCTGCAGGACCCTGGGGCTGAAGCCATGGCAGACAGCACAGGAGTCCTGCAGGTCTAAAAACAGACACAAGACACAAAGTGTGGCGTCTGTCAGAGACATTTTCTGACAGCACGCATCACACTTCTTGAATCGAGAGACCCTTCTTTAGACATAGCCTAACTGGTGAACACAAACACACACTCAAATACACCAGTTATACCCTGTCAAAATAACAACTATATTAAAAATATACTAAAAATAAGTACAATAAACAGTAGTACACTACACAAACACTCCCTAGGAAGGGAAGGCCAAGGCCCCAAGGGAAGAACTAAAAGTTCTTTTGACAAGAAACGGGAGAAAAAAAAAGTTCGGGGATAGAGTTTAATAAACTACACTAATTTAGGAATAATTAAACTAAAAAAAGGAAACAAGAGTAACTTTTATAGAAAAAGCTAAAACTTACCAGGAACCGTAGAATAACCAACCTGATCTGAGGTAACTCTGCGCCTAGCATTGTGGGATATAAGGGGCCTCGAGCGGTGGAACCAACTCGAGCTTTAGAACCCATCCAGCAAGAATGAAGGCGAGATAGACAACTTAACATCTGCTGATTAAGTAAGGTTGCAGTAATGGTGGTATCACACACACTTGATAGGCCCTACAGCCAATGTAATTTTTGAAAGATCCCTTGCTCCACAAAAGCCATCTACTGGACCAGACCACATTGCAAACAAGGTATGAAGTACATAAATGACTGCTGATAAAACATGTAATCAGAGAGCAACAAAACGTCAAGCATCTGGCAGTCAAAGTTTATTTTGTGTTAACTGCAAAAATTCATAACTGCCTGCTAAGTACAAGGAGCATTAGCAACATTTCATCTTAAACATAGATGTCTTGAAAAATAAATGAATCCCAGTCAACACTGAAGAAACTCCAGCTGTACTTGGTTGCATACCGCCTACTCAGAGGTGATCTCAGCCTGACGTACAAGGTCATGTCCAACCCAGAATTGATGGACAAGCTCCATCTAAAGAAAACCATATCCTCTCGAGCCACACGCTCCAGGGATCTAAACCTCACCACAACAATAAATAGGATGGGCTGGAGGGATAGATTCCTGTCCCAGAGACTTTCCATGCTCTGGAACAAGATTCCAATCTACATAAGGCAGAGCTCCTCGCTAACCCTCTTCAAGAGGAACCTTGACGAGTGGATGAGAAACAGAAAGTTTACCCCAGGGATCACTTCAATGGCTCTGGACAGAGGCACAGGGAACTAATCTAAGGGGGCGGCGAAAGCCAACACATTCCGGCTAGGCTTATAAATGCTTTCAGGCAGATAGCCTAGTACCTACCTATGAACCTAACACACCAAAATTTGTCAAACTCATTTGGGCAAATTACTCTGAAATGTAGGAAGCACATCCACTTGAAAATCAAATAGTTTGTATTAGACTTGCAAAAGGAACAAAGGGGAGCTACTGAAAATAAACTCATGCAGTAAGAATGCCTTATCTACTAAGAGTCCCTGCTTGTTGGATTCTGACTAGTTCAATCTTCTCTTTCATGTACATTCAGACACCTTTAAGAAATTGCTTGACTCAAACCTAGAGGCCAGAGGTCGAGAGCAGCTAAAGACAGTCCAGCAGAAATTGTAGGCAGGTGAGCTTTCATTGAAGAATATGCTAATCCAGCATAGAACAGATCACACGAATGAGAGAACCAATGGAACCTCCACAGATAGGGGGATCATGATAACCGTGAGAGATGCACCAGACAGAAAACCGCTTCCATTTGGACATATATGATTTCCCAGAAGTGGGTTTCCTGGCCTCCTGCAGAACCTGGAGCATGTCCTCAGAAAAGAGGTGTCTAAGAGAGATCAAAACCATATCACCCACAGCGTCAGTTAAAGAGTGGCCAAGTGAGGATGGATAAGAAATCCCTTGGCCTGTGTGAGAAGACCTACCTGGTGAGGTAACTTGTGGTGATTACCCTTGGCCAAGTGAGAAAGAAATTGGAACCAATGCTGTCTGGGACAAAAGGGAGTCACTGGCAAAATTCTGGGACAGTCTTGCCTTATGCTGTGCAAGACTCTTGGTAAAAGATGAAGGGGAGGGAAGGCATACAGAAACATCCAATTCCAAGGAAAAGACAGGGCCATCCACTTTCCAAACCAGAGGACTTGGGACTTTAACAGAAAAGAGAAAGTTGTCTGTCTGGAGGGGAGGCAAAAAGAGCTACCTGAGGAATGTCCCATTGATTGACATCATCCAGAAACTCGCCTCTGTGATACACCTATTAGTGAACTTGTGTGCATCTGCTCAAACAGTCTGCTACTAGACTGCGCTCTGAGGGAATGTAAACAGTATGAAGAGTCACGTGATACTAGACAGCTAGATCACAGACCTGAACAGCTAGTCTGCAAAAAAGATAGGACCTTGTACTCCCTTGCTTGTTGACATACCACATTACTGTGGTGCTGTCTGTGAAAACTTTGAGAGGCCTGCTATGAAAGGGAATGAAAAGCCTGAAGAGCTGGAATGAGAGTCCTCATCTCTTTTATAGTAATGTGGTTCGACTTCTGATGAAGAGATTGGAAACCCTGAACCTTGACAGTCGAAGGAGGCTCCCCCATTCCCTGTCTGAGGCATCTGTAAAGAGCTAATGTGTTGGGACTGGAGCCTGGAAAAGAAGCCCTGGGTTGAAACAAAGTTGATGAATCCACCAAAAAGGTTGAGCTTGAGCTTGAGACAAGAAAGGAACTGGACTGAGAAGTCCATTAGGTGACGGTGTCAGAGGTACCACTGGAACTTTCTCATGTGAAGCCTGGCCAGAGGGAGCATGGCAATGGTGGAAGCCATGAACCCGAGGACCTTGAAAAAATCCCCGGCTATGACTGAAGCAAGGGGAAGAAGAGACTGGAAAAAGGCAGTAAAGAGTCAGGACCTTGGGGACAGGCAGATATACCAGCATGGGGATTGTCTGAAGCCTGCAACCAAGGAAAATATGATCCTGAGACGAGGTCAGAGCTGGTTTCTGGAAGTTTATGGTGAACCCCGGACTCTGCAACAGGGAAATAGTAAACTGGAGATCCTGAAGCAAAGCATCAGGAAGTGAAGCCTGAATGAGCAAATCGTCCAGACAGGAAAAGATCTGAACTTCTCTCATCTTGCAAAAGGCAACGACAGGAGCGAGGCATTTGGTAAATACCAGTGGAGCAGTAGAGAGGCTAAACAGCAAAGCAGAGAACTGAAAATGCAAGAAGAAACAAGAGAAATGCAAAGATTTACAGAAAAGGAGATGGATGTTGATATGACGGTAGGCATTCTCAAGAACGAAAGAGACCAGAAAGGCCTAGGCCTAGAAGAAAGGGAGAGAGAGTCTGTAGAGACAGCATTCAAAAGGAAGGAACACTGAGAAAGGTGTTGAGCTGGAAAAGGTCCAGAATTTATCTCCAAGTACACTCCTTTCTGGGAACAAAAAACATTCTGGAATAAAAACCCCTCCTACCTGGGCAGGAGGCAAAGCTTGAAATAGTGCCCTGGACGCAGAGAGAAAGAAGCACCTTTGGGAAAAGAGGAAGTTGTTCCCCAGGAGGTTAACGGATGCCAAAAAAGGGAGGAAGGGATTTCTAAACCATGAATTATACCTGGCGAATAATGAACGGAATCCAAGAGTCTGTTGTGATTTTTAATCAGTTTGGAAGAGACTGGAAAAGATGGAGGAACAAGGGAACCTGATAGAGGAAACGGGGAAGCAAACTGTGAAATGGAACTCTGTTTATCCTGAAAAGCAGGTTTCTGGGAAGTAGGGGTTTGAGCAGATTTAGCAAGTGGCACACATCTAAAACCCTTTTTTCCTTTGAGTGGAGGACAAGACTGATTGTGAACAAAAGCTGATTTGGAGGGGTAATTCCTCTGAAACTTCAGCATAAGAGAAACAAAACATTTTTCAACTCTTGTAATGCTTTACCATTATCCTGGAGTGATTAGAAAAATTCATAAGCAGCACCAAAATGACTTTTATTATCCAAGAGTGCATCCAGCGGTTTTGCCTCGTCATTAGGCAAAGCCTGAAGATGAAGTTAAAAGTA